>NC_133314.1:10070861-10135515 GCF_012295235.1 Primulina huaijiensis | reverse complement strand
TTCCTTGCAAACGTAACAACTGTTGGATCTGCTCACTATGGACCTTAGCTTGCTCTTTCAGTAGCTTGCCGAACTCATCGACAACTCTAGAGGAAGAAATATCCTCACCCTCTGAAGCCTTTCTCTTAGGAGGCATACTCCTACAATGTGCTCACATAATACATATCAACCAATGACAATAATTAGATGTAGAAGAAGACATACCCGGACTGTTGAAAGTAGACGAAGTCATATGCATTGGTCCGAAGAACGGTGCTCTGATACCACTAAATGTAACGCTCTGACCCGTTTTAGTAAAATAGCAGCGGAAATTAAAGTTTTCTTTGAAGGGAGGAAGGAAGGATTCAAAATACATTTTCAATTTATAACCAAAAGTATTCTTTGAAGGGAGGAAGGAAGGATTCAAAATACATTTTCAATATATAACCAAAAGAATAAACACATGATCAATAAAATGATACAACAAAATACAAAATGTCATTTTGATCATGTGTATCAAAATATCTTTCTTCCTTCCATCTTTCATACATANTGGTTATAAATTGAAAATGTATTTTGAATCCTTCCTTCCTCCCTTCAAAGAAAACTTTAATTTCCGCTGCTATTTTACTAAAACGGGTCAGAGCGTTACATTTAGTGGTATCAGAGCACCGTTCTTCGGACCAATGCATATGACTTCGTCTACTTTCAACAGTCCGGGTATGTCTTCTTCTACATCTAATTATTGTCATTGGTTGATATGTATTATGTGAGCACATTGTAGGAGTATGCCTCCTAAGAGAAAGGCTTCAGAGGGTGAGGATATTTCTTCCTCTAGAGTTGTCGATGAGTTCGGCAAGCTCCTGAAAGAGCAAGCTAAGGTCCATAGTGAGCAGATCCAAAAGTTGTTACGTTTGCAAGGAATAGGCCAAGGTAGAGGTCAAGTAAGAGGTCAAGTGGCTCAGGAAGTTGGGACCGATGGGATCTTTACTGCTTTCAAGAGAATGGATCCGCCTGAATTTGCAAGAAGCACTGATCCATTGGTGGCTGTAGAGTGGGTCAAAGCTCTTGAGGCGATATTTGATCATCTCAAGTATGAAGACAAAGACAGAGTGGATTGTGCAGTATTCATGCTAGTCAAAGCTGCACGCATTTGGTGGAATGCTACCAAGGTAGGTGTTGATGTTCCAGGATTGAAGTGGCAAGGGTTCACTGATCTTTTCTATGACAAGTACTTCCCAGATGCACTTCGAGCTCGGAAGGTGACTGAATTTTTAGAGCTTCGTCAAGGAGGTATGAATGTTGATGAGTATATTCTGAAGTTTGAAGAGGGCTGTCTGTTTGCTCCGTATATTGCCTCCAATGACAAAGACAAGGGTGCTCATTTCATTAGAGGCCTTCGAGCAGAAATCAGAAGGGACATCAATATGTCGAAGGCGGTGACATTCAAAGAGATTGTGTCTAAGGCTTTGTTGGCCGAGCAAGATGAGAAAGACATTGCCAGAGAGAGACAGGCGAGGCAGCAGTTTGTTGCTCAAAGAGGTCAAGGTTCGAGCCAAAGAGGAAAGGACCATTTTAAAGGGAAAGGCAAGTTGGAGCCGAGTCCTAAACCACCGACAGTTCCATCTGATCCTGAGAAGCCATTGTGTCCCAAGTGCAGTAGACATCATCGGGGAGAGTGCAGATTTGGTACTCATACTTGTTACCGTTGTGGCACTGCAGGCCATATAGCCAAGGATTGTCCAAGAGGCTCGAGTAAAGAGAAGGTGCAGGGTCGCATCTTTACCATGACAAAGGAAGGTATAAACCATGATTCTTCTGTGATCTCTAGCACTATTTTAATTTCAGGCAGAGTAGCTACGACATTGATTGATACAGGTGCTACTCATTCTTTTATGTCTGAACTATTTTTGAGATCTTTGGGTATAGTTCCTTCTGTTATTCCCCTCCAGTTTAATGTTGTTTTGCCTTCGGGAGATGTGTTGTGCCCAACATCTATTGTGTATGCGTGCTCTGTTCAAATTGATGGGCGAGTTGTTTATGCCGACTTGATTGTTATTCCGATGGTTGCGTTTGATATTATACTTGGCATGGATTGGCTATCAACTTACCGTGCAGTGATTGATTGCATTGCTAAGACGGTGAAATTTGCAGATGATGGCAATAGGGAAGGTTTGTTCGCCAGTGCAGGTACTTCGCTGATCCTTCCTTTTATTTCGTGTCTTGAGGCTAAGAAGTTGTTGTTTAGAGGTTGTGATGGGTTTTTGGCTTCGATTGTGGATATGGATAGAATTGTGAAGTTGAATATTGATGATATTGATGTTGTGAGAGAGTTCTCTGATGTATTTGAGGATGATGTGCCGGGTTTACCGCCGGACAGAGATGTAGAGTTTGTGATTGATCTAGTTCCGGGTACGGTTCCTATTTCTAAGGCTCCGTACAGAATGGCCCCTTCAGAGATGAAAGAGTTGAAGACGCAATTGCAGGATCTATTGGATAAAGGTTTTATTCGGCCGAGTTCTTCGCCTTGGGGAGCTCCGGTTCTTTTCGTCAAGAAGAAAGATGGGTCGTTGCGGCTGTGTATTGATTATAGAGAGATCAACAAAGTGACGATTAAGAATAAGTATCCGTTGCCACGGATAGATGACCTTTTTGACCAACTGCAAGGGGCTACAGTGTTCTCGAAGATTGATTTGCGATCTGGTTATTATCAGTTGAAGGTTAGGGAGTCTGATATCCCTAAGACGGCGTTCCGGACCAGGTACGGTCACTATGAATTTCTTGTGATGTCTTTTGGTCTGACCAATGCTCCTTCAGTCTTCATGGATCTTATGAACCGTGTGTTCAAGCCGTATTTGGATAGCTTTGTCATTGTTTTTATCGATGACATTTTGATTTACTCCAAGACCAGAGAGCTTCATTCAGAGCACCTCAGAGTTGTTCTTCAGTTGCTGAGAGAGAAGAGGTTGTATGCTAAGTTGAAGAAGTGTGAGTTCTGGTTGGAGCAGATTTCTTTCTTAGGCCATGTTGTCTCGAAGGATGGTATAGCTGTTGATCCAGTGAAAATAGAGGCGATTCAGAAGTGGCCTATTCCTACCACTGTACCAGAAGTACGCAGTTTTCTTGGTTTGGCGGGTTATTATCGTCGTTTTATTTCAGACTTTTCCAAGATTGCCCTGCCGTTAACTAATCTGACGAGGAAGACTGTGAAGTTTGAGTGGTCCAATGAATGCCAAAGAGGATTCCAGGAGTTGAAAGATAAGTTGACGACAGCTCCAGTACTTGCTTTGCCCAGTGGTTCAGAGGACTTTGTTGTTTTTACCGATGCGTCGAAGAAGGGCCTCGGTGCAGTGTTGATGCAACGAGGTAAAGTTATAGCCTATGCTTCTCGCCAGTTGAAGGATTACGAGAAGAATTATCCTACGCATGATTTGGAGCTGGCAGCTGTGGTTTTCGCCCTGAAAATCTGGAGACATTATTTGTATGGCGAAAAGTGTGAAATTTTCACAGACCACAAGAGTTTAAAGTATTTGTTTTCACAGAAAGAACTTAATATGCGACAGAGACGGTGGTTAGAGCTTGTCAAAGACTATGATGTGACTATTAGTTACCACCCAGGGAAGGCGAATGTTGTAGCGGATGCATTGAGCCGTAAGTCGAGTTCTTCTTTAAGTTCTATGATTCAGCAGCCGTTGTTGTTAGATTTGCAGCGAGAGGAGATAGCTTTGGTGGTTCCTGGAACCATTGCTCGTTTTTCAGCGTTGGTTATTCGGGCTACATTGACGGACAGGATCCGTAGAGAGCAGGCTATTGATGTTCAGTTGTTAGAGTTGAGAGCTAGAGCAGAGGAGAGAGGTAATTCAGAGTTCGCGACGAATAGAGATGGTTTGGTGACGTTTAGAGGCCGTATTTGCATTCCTGCTGGTGATGATATTCGACGAGATGTCTTGACAGAGGCTCATACAGCGCCATACTCGATACATCCAGGCAGCACTAAGATGTATCAGGATCTTCGTAGACTCTATTGGTGGCCAGGTATGAAGAAAGATATTGCCATGTTTATTTCTCAGTGCCTAACTTGTCAGCAGGTGAAGATCGAACACCAGAGACCTGCTGGGACATTGCTATGATTGCCGATTCCTCAATGGAAATGGGAGCACATTACGATGGATTTCGTGACTGGTCTTCCCAGAACGCAGAAAGGTTTTAACTCTATTTGGGTTATTGTTGATCGGTTGACCAAATCAACTCATTTTCTCCCAGTTAAGACGACGTATTCCATGAACCAATATGCCGAAGAGTACGTAGCTAAGATTGTTAGACTTCATGGTGTTCCTGTGTTGATTGTGTCTGATCGTGACCCTAGATTTACTTCAGAGTTTTGGAAGAGTTTGCACAGAGCTATGGGTACACGGTTAGCATTTAGTACAGCATATCACCCTCAGAGCGACGGTCAATCAGAGAGAGTTATTCAGATTTTAGAGAATATGCTCAGAGCTTGTACTATAGATTATCCTGGTAGCTGGGATTCCAAATTGCCTCTTGTTGAGTTCACGTATAATAATAGCTACCAAGCGACAATTGGCATGGCACCGTATGAAGCACTTTATGGTAGGAAGTGTAGATCTCCCTTGTATTGGGATGATATTGGTGAGAGGAAGATGCAGGGTCCAGAGTTAGTCCAACAGATTGCTGATGTTGTTGCTGTTATCCGGGAGAGAATGAAGACAGCGCAGTCAAGACAGAAGTGTTATGCCGATGTGCGTCGTAGGCCATTGCAGTTTGAGGTTGGCGATCATGTGCTCTTGAAGATAGCTCCTCTTAAGGGTGTGATGCGGTTTGGCAAGAAGGGAAAGTTGAGTCCGAGATTTATTGGCCCATTTGAGATCTTGGCTAGAGTTGGTGATCGAGCCTACAGGTTAGCCCTACCGCTAGATCTTGATAGAGTTCATAATGTTTTTCACGTCTCTATGCTTAGGAAATATATTGCGAATCCTTCCCATGTTCTTCGCCACGAACCATTGGATTTGACGCCGAATTTAACTTATCAAGAGATTCCGGTCCAGATTTTGGATCGCAAAGTTAAAGTATTGAGAAACAAAGAGATCGGCATTGTTAAAGTCCTTTGGAGGAATCATTTGATTGAAGAAGCCACGTGGGAACCAGAGGATGAGATGAAAGATGAAACGTCTGCCTTTCTTTTTCTCAAAATGTGCTAGAATATTTTTTTTTAAAACCTCACATAGCATTCGGCCGAACCATAAAATTTCATAAAATATTTTTGACATCATTTTAAAATAAACAACCAACTAACATTTTTCTAAATCTAAAAATAACATTTGAAATGTATAGCCCATATTGTAACCTCTCAAAAACCACTCGTGATCATGATAAAAGTCATAAAATCTTTTAAAATAAATCATAACATATATGCGGAAACTAGCGTCGGTCCTCGGGTCATGTGCACCTTTCGTCCAGTCGGATCAACCATCAAGACCTCCATTAGCATTATCATGATAACCTGCATCCATCACACCTAGTGAGTCTAAAGACTCAACACACCATAATCTTTATAACAAATAATACATATAAAATCACATGCAACAGTGAAAAATACTTGTACTTAAAATATCGTTTTCATGAAGATGCATAAACTTAAAACATTAACATTTTCGTAAACCTTTTTATGATGCATGAACTTTAAATAAAAACATTTTCATAATGATGCATCAACTTTAAACATAAACATTTTCATGACATGAATAACATAAACCTTAACCTTTTACTTTTTCCTCAACATAACATAACATAAAACATTTTTCATGATCATAAACATTTTTCCTTTTTCCTTTGTTGAATTCAGATCGTTAATTGTGACTTTCCTGACATGACATGACATGATCGATGGATCCATCTACATATAACCACAGTACTGGGCGGCGGGGACATCAGCGACGCTCTCACCGGTCAACTGAGCCTTGGCCTAACATGATCGAATAGAAATACGATCGTCGGGGCTCCCTCTGGGGCCTTCTCCCATAAATGGGCTCCCTCTGGGGCCTTCTCCCCTCACGATATTCCCATTCTTCCTCAAACCTCATAACCTCATATTCGCAATAATGGAAACACGATCGTCGGGCTCCCACTGGGACCATCACCCTCACGACATCGCCATTATTAACGAATTAGTCACAATCACTTCACCTCCTTCAACATTTTACATTTTCATCACTTATAAAAATCATCCATATAATATCATTTTTATTTTTGAAACCAAGCATACAACATGTCTTTTAAATGTCAACCTTAAATCATAAAAATCCTATAGACATTTAAAAATCATAATTTAATCATGAACATTTCATAAACATTTAAAAATAATCATTTTAACCTCAAAATATTTAAAATAACATTTTGACATTTTAAATCATAAACATATAAAATTCCCTAAACATTTAAAATATCATTTTAACTTATAAAATCCCATAAACGTTTAAAATATCATTTTAACATTTAAAATTCTATAAGCATCCATAACTATAGAAAATAATCATATTAGCACATAAAACAGCATTCAGGGCACTGCCATGACGTTTACTAATTTTTAGGTGTGAAAAGACCGTTTTACCTCTAGACGTAAAATTTCACGTTTTTGACATGTTCTTAATTCCGTTAACTCGAACATGTCCCAAATAATTATTTAAGCCTACATTAATTTTCTCATATTTTTATTTAGCCTAAAACGAGGACTTTTAAATTAATCTTTAAATGTGACGTATTAATGCGTTTTAATCCCGAATTAAACCAAACCTTAATATAAAATTCCCAAATTAAAAACTTAGACTTATAATAATTATTTAAGCTTAAACCTAATTTTTCATAATTTTATAAAGCTTAAAACTAGACTTTTCGATTAACTCGTTAATTAGCGTTTCGTACGGCGATTAAATCCCGAAAAATTCCCAAAACTCATTATTTTGATCCCAAATTTTTAACATAACATTTTTAGTATTTATTCTACTCTTCCAAGTCATTAGCCACCCCCGTGGAACCTTGGATCGATTTTTCCTTCTTTAATTTTTGTTTTTGACCCTTCGACGAACGTACCGAGCCATCTCCTAATTTACTCGAGCCACGCCCGAGCCGCCTCAAACCAAAACCTAGCCAACCCATCTAGGGACCCTACTGTGCAAGCCCAGCCCAAAACCCGGCCTGGCCCGCTCAAAAACCCACCTGGAACCTGACCCAAATTCTGTAAGTACATAGCGTGAGACTCCTTGCTTAATCAAGGACTCCTAGCCAACCTAGGACACCTCCAGCCGAGCCACCACCGAGCACAGCCGACCCTAAACAACCCTGGACCATGCCCAGACCCAGCCCATACCAGCCCAGGCCACTAGACTCGCGCACGAACCAACTGAAATCCACCAGCTGCTGCGCGCTACCTTCCTCTTGTTCCTAAGGTTTCGGCCCTCATCTCCCTCGAGCCACCACGAGCCCTGGCGGCACCAGGCCCCATCCTAGCCCTGACCCATCGTCCTTAGTCCCTACTAGACTACCTAGCCAGCGCCCACCCTGAACCGTGAGCCCCTCTTCTTCCTGAACTCCTGCGCGCGTGAATTGCTTGGGAAGAGTCCTAGCTTTCGTGGACTCTTCCCCCGCCTGAACCACGAGTCCTAGCCATTCTAGGACTCTTCCTAGGACCTAGCCACGTCCCAACCGAACCCTCCTCAAGACCTGGTCGAGCCCCTAAGCCTCATGCATCAAACCACACCCATGAAGACACACAACTCACGGCGCCCCTTATTGTCTAAACCCATCCCACGGTTCCAGCTTGTTTGTTCCTTGTTTGCTGCGATTTTGTGTGAGTTCTAGGCCTTTAAATTTCATGAAAATCATCCTTAACCAAGTCCTAATCATGGCAGCCCCTTATACAATATAAAAACATGATTTTGGGAAGCAAAAACACAAGTTTAAGACACCTATGCATGTAGTTACGAAAATTCCATCTTGTGTGCCATGTTTTTCATGCAAAACAATTTTAAATAATTACTATGGTGTGAAAGATGAGAAAAGGAAGAATTATGGCGTGCCTTTGCGTAATTTACGCACGAATTTACGTTGACGATTGCGAAGAACGATGACACGAACCCTTGGCTGAATTTTCCTTTGAAATTTTGCAACTTTCTCGTGAATTTAGAGGTGTGTGCCGTGTGATATTTTGAGAAAGAGTTTTCAGATTTTTAAAGAGGTGAGGCGTGAAGTTGTGTGTCAAAATATGGGGTGGATTGCACTTTAAATATCAATTAAAGTACTAATGATAACTTAAGCCCACTAACAAGATTAATTAGGTCCATTAGTACTTAATAAAATATTAAAAATAATTTTGCTTAAATAAGTTTGTGAATTTATTAGCCGGGTTGTCAAAAAGTTCGTATTTTTGTTGAAAAACCAACACTGATAAAATTTACGTCCCGGCGTATTAAATTACCTCAAAACCCTTTATTTTCAAAAAATTCTAAAATGCATCAACCATATTTTAAATAATTAAAAATAATTATTTAATAAAAATATTTTCTATTTTTTTTCAGTCCTCGGTCTCCGTTCCTCGATCGCAATTTGAATATCTTTTAAAAATACATTTTAATGCAATCATGTAGAAAAATATATTTTAAACATGCAAGTAAGCACAACAAAATTAATTCATGCATGCAATTAAAATATTTAATTAAAATACATGAGAATTTACTAATTGCATGCATGTGGTTTACGTGGACCTTTAAATTTTCGGTGCGTTACAATCTTCCCTTCTTGAATTGAATTTCGTCCCCGAAATTCGATTATCCTTAATAACCCAAAGTTTAGACTTAGTTTTAGTATCCCAAAAGTCCACGCATCCGCTGCGCTACTCTGATCAAACTTAAGTTCTAGAATGTCCTTACGTCTCCTTGATCCCAATTAAATTTTCCTTCTAAATCCTTATTTTGCAGTTCGCAACTTAAAAAAACCCATAATGACTTAGTGTTGTTACTATTATAACCTCAAATTTCAACGTTTCTTAAGTTCCCAATATAAAAATATGGATGATCACGCTTATCGTATATTATTTTCTTTATTTTACACCCAAAATATTCCTCAACTTATCAAATTTCAATCTTACAATCCCAAACACATCCGCTAACGCTTAGAGTTTTAAGCCTAATATCGATTCATTCTTAAAAACCCTTGATTAACATTCCTTATAACATTATAACCAAGATACCCCAAGGTTCCAAATATTCTTAAAAGTCTAAATCATAAAAAATTCTTACCATTTAAACCATTCAATTATCGCTTATTGCTAAATTAGTCCCCAAAATCTTTAGTAAATACAAGATTAATTCTTAATTTCCTCAAAATTTATCCTAATCGGTCCTTAATTTCAAAAATCCTACCATTATCCCACAAGTTTTTGGCATTCTTAATTTCCTTCTACGGGTTTCCAATAATATAAATTTCGATAATTTAAACTTATTCACCCAAAAATCAATTCTCATAATCAATCTTACCTTTTATCAAAACTTAAAATCCCAATTTATACATTTCTTACTCCCAAGTCGTTGCAATTCCTTACATCATTATTCCTTACGTCTAATTCCCAAAAATTAATTCGACTAGTAACCATGAATCATAAATATTTTCTTAGAAAATCTACGATTCCCAAAGGCATTCATAATATTCACGATTAACTTATGGCCCATAAATAGAACGTCACTACAAAAACCCAAATATCAACATAGTCCAATTCCACCACAAATCCAACATGCGTTGAAAAAAAATAATTTTTCATTTCATATCGTATCGCGTAAAAAAATTCAAAGCATATAAAACATATATTATCATCAAGCTACTAAACATGTGACGTAAACATTTAATTCATGTACTTATGTAGGTAACGACATATTAAATCACATAAAGCATTTAAAAACTTACAACTTTGAGGCTAGATGACTGATCTTTCCGGCGCTGATGGTGGCACAACCCTTTACAGGACCATTGCTATGATAACAACTGAAACGTCTGCCTTTCTTTTTCTCAAAATGTGCTAGAATTTTTTTTTTTAAAACCTCACATAGCATTCGGCCGAACCATAAAATTTCATAAAATATTTTTGACATCATTTTAAAATAAACAACCAACTAACATTTTTCTAAATCTAAAAATAACATTTGAAAAGTATAGCCCATATTGTAACCTCTCAAAAACCACTCGTGATCATGATAAAAGTCATAAAATCTTTTAAAATAAATCATAACATATATGCGGAAACTAGCGTCGGTCCTCGGGTCATGTGCACTTTCCGTCCAGTCGGATCAACCATCAAGACCTCCATTAGCATTATCATGATAACCTGCATCCATCACACATAGTGAGTCTAAAGACTCAACACACCATAATCTTTATAACAAATAATACATATAAAATCACATGCAACAGTGAAAAATACTTGTACTTAAAATATCGTTTTCATGAAGATGCATAAACTTAAAACATTAACATTTTTGTAAACCTTTTTATGATGCATGAACTTTAAATAAAAACATTTTCATAATGATGCATCAACTTTAAACATAAACATTTTCATGACATGAATAACATAAACCTTAACCTTTTACTTTTTCCTCAACATAACATAACATAAAACATTTTTCATGATCATAAACATTTTTCCTTTTTCCTTTGTTGAATTCAGATCGTTAATTGTGACTTTCCTGACATGACATGACATGATCGATGGATCCATCTACATATAACCACAGTACTGGGCGGCGGGGACATCAGCGACGCTCTCACCGGTCAACTGAGCCTTGGCCTAACATGATCGAATAGAAATACGATCGTCGGGGCTCCCTCTGGGGCCTTCTCCCATAAATGGGCTCCCTCTGGGGCCTTCTCCCCTCACGATATTCCCATTCTTCCTCAAACCTCATAACCTCATATTCGCAATAATGGAAACACGATCGTCGGGCTCCCACTGGGACCATCACCCTCACGACATCGCCATTATTAACGAATTAGTCACAATCACTTCACCTCCTTCAACATTTTACATTTTCATCACTTATAAAAATCATCCATATAATATCATTTTTATTTTTGAAACCAAGCATACAACATGTCTTTTAAATGTCAACCTTAAATCATAAAAATCCTATAGACATTTAAAAATCATAATTTAATCATGAACATTTCATAAACATTTAAAAATAATCATTTTAACCTCAAAATATTTAAAATAACATTTTGACATTTTAAATCATAAACATATAAAATTCCCTAAACATTTAAAATATCATTTTAACTTATAAAATCCCATAAACGTTTAAACTATCATTTTAACATTTAGAATTCCATAAGCATCCATAACTATAGAAAATAATCATATTAGCACATAAAACAGCATTCAGGGCACTGCCATGACGTTTACTAATTTTTAGGTGTGAAAAGACCGTTTTACCCCTAGACGTAAAATTTCACGTTTTTGACATGTTCTTAATTCCGTTAACTCTAACATGTCCCAAATAATTATTTAAGCCTACATTAATTTTCTCATATTTTTATTTAGCCTAAAACGAGGACTTTTAAATTTATCTTTAAATGTGACGTATTAATGCGTTTTAATCCCGAATTAAACCAAACCTTAATATAAAATTCCCAAATTAAAAACTTAGACTTATAATAATTATTTAAGCTTAAACCTAATTTTTCATAATTTTATAAAGCTTAAAACTAGGTGTTTCAATTAACTCGTTAATTAGCGTTTCGTGCGGCGATTAAATCCCGGAAAATTCCAAAACTCATTATTTTGATCCCAAATTTTTAACATAACATTTTTAGAATTTATTCTACCCTTCCAAGTCATGAGCCACACCCGTGGACCCTTGGATCAATTTTTAGTTCTTTAATTTTCGTTTTTGACACCTTAACGAACACACCGAGCCATCTCCTAATTTACCCGAGCCACGCCCGAGCCACCTTGAACCAAAACTTAGCCAACCCATCTAGGGACCCTACTGTGCAAGCCCAGCCCCAAAACATGACCCTAACCCGCTCAAAAAGCCTACTGAACATGACCCAATTTTCTGCATATGTGTGTGTCTTGTGTTCTAGTTGTATTAGGACTCCTAGCCAGCTTAGGTCACCTCCAGCCGAGCCACCCCCAAGCCCAGTCGACCATGACCACCCCTGGACCAATCCCAGACCCTACCCATGCCAGCCCACGCCCTAGAAAGCAAGCTGCGAACACCTGGACTTCAAGGACAGCAACCTGCGCGTAATATACCATCCTCACGTTTCTGGTTCTTTCTCTTGTCCTGCTTGAACCAACCCCTAGCAGCCCCTGCCCCAACCTTAGACCACCTTCTCTATACCCTAAAGGACCTAGTTCAACCCAGCCAAAGCCCCAGACCGAGCCCCCTGAATCCCTGCACAGCAGCTGCACAAACGTGACAGCAAGTTGATCTCCCGGGTGGGAGTCCTCGATGGATGGGACTCCTCCCAGCCCACTTTTTTTCGAATCCTAGCATGGCTAGGACCCCTGCTCAGACCCCTCACGGCCCTGGCTAGCCCTGGAACCAAGCCCAGTCCAGCCATGCCAACAAGGACACAAAACCGAACTCCTTTACTCCCATGACAGCAACCTGGTCCCATCTTGTTTCCTTTGTCGTTTGCAGCGTTTTAGTGTGTTCTAAGACCCCTAAACTTGTGTAAAACTTGCCCCTTAACATCCTAATTCATGGCAGCCCCTTTAGATCACATAAAACATGATTTTGGGACATAAATTCATACCTTAAACACATAAGAATGCATAAAAACGAATTTGTTCAAAAAAAAAGATCATGTTTTCATACAAAGTAATTCAAAGCAATAGTATGGTGTGATAGATGAGAAAAGAAAGATTTATGGCGTGCCTTTGCGTATTATACGCTCGAATAATCGTTGACGTCGAAGAACGGATCGAAACCTTAGCTTTTGTTCTCTTGGAACCCTTCGAAAATCCTCTTCCAATATGTGTGTATGTGTGCCGTGAGTATATGGGGTGGGGGAAAGAGTTTTTGTTTTGCAAAAGAGGGTGGCGTGAGTTTTTGTGTGTATGGAATAGGGTTTGTGTGATTTATTTAATGTAAACTCTAATTAAATCATTAATTAATCTCTAGGCCTATCATGCCAATTAATTCGAGCCCATTATAAGTAATAATTAGAATTTAATAAAATCATAAAAATGGTTTTGGTAAAATAAGTTCGTGAATTAAATGGCGGGTTGCTTAAAAGCTCGCATTTTAGTTGAAAATCCAACACCGATAAAAATTACGTCACGGCGTATAAAATCACCTCAAAATCTCTTATTTTCAAAAAATATGAAAAATCATCAATCATATTTTAAATAATTAAAAATAATTATTTAATGAAAAATATTTTCTATTTTTCAGCCATCGGTCTCCGTTCCTCGATCGCAACTCGAATAATCTTTAAAAATACATTTTAATGCAACCATGTAGAAAATATATTTAAACATGTCAATATGTACAACATAATTAATTAATACAATTAAAACATTTAATTAAAATACAAAGGAATTTAATAATTGCATGCATGTGGTTTGCGTGGACCTTTAAATTTTCGGGGCGTTACAATNGTGTAGTTGTTGTAGCATCGTTGCGATTTAATTCATGGTAATTCGTATGTTGAGCCAATTGTTATAAGGCCAATTGGAGTGGTTAGATAAGACATAGAGGTGTAACTTTCTTATTTTGAGTTTTGTTCAAATCATTGTGGAAGGTAAGCCAAAAGTGCCCCGAAGTGTGTCGTGTGTTTCGACGTTCCTCCAGTGATACATGTTGGGAGATTTAGTATAACTTTTTACTCAGACCTCCAAATGATCTGATATTTGGAGAGGTTCAAGAAAGGACATACAGCTACAACTTTGTAGTTTACCATTTTTCCAAATTATGAAGGGAATAGGCGTTTCGGAGGCGATTTTTGGAGAATCTGTGCGCAGAGTAACCAGAGTGCACCCGCACTCTATTGTTCAGTGCACCCGCGGTGACCAGAGTGCACCCACGCTCCAAAATGTAGCGCACCCTCGGTCTACTGTGTCAGATTTTTGGATGAGATGCCGAAGGCATAGCGCACCCGCGGTGCAAGGGATAGCGCACCCGCGGTCCGTGAACAGTAAAGTCGTGTTTTTGGATTTAAGTGCTTAAATACATGAGTTGGTTCACTTTTCCCTCATTTCTCTCCTCACTTCTCGATTCTCCACTCCAAGGAAGAGCTAGGGTTCTTATTTCCTTCAATTGTTCCTTTGATTCGAGCTTCTTGTTGGAATTTTGAAGTGAGATCAAGTTCATTTTGGGTTCAAGGAGCTAAGGTAAGCTTATGGTTTAGTTATTGTTAGATTTTGATGTTGGGGGAAATTATGGAGATTGTGATTGTGTTGGTTTTATGGATTCTATGGTATGGTTGTTGGATTATTGAGTTGTTGATAGTTCTATTCATGGTTTATTGTTGTAGGTTTTGTACCAAGAGTTTAGAACCAAGTGTTGCAAGTGTTGTAAGTGGAATTTCATTTCTTGTGCTCACATGATAATATATGTATTGTGTTTCAATGGTTTTAAAGTGTTATTCCCTTCCATTTGATTCATGCTATGTATTAATACACCTTGTTGTATATTAGAGGCATTTTATGTCTCAACCATGTCAAAGGGAATACAAGAGAAAAGATAGTCTTCAAAGTGTTTGTTTTAATGCCAAAGAGAGAATTCAAATGTTTTATTGGATTGATAGATACATAGTCAGAGATTGCATGCAATAAGTTGATCAACGACCATAGGCTTATATCCCTCAGAGTTATCGATTCATATCGATGGGATAGAGGCACAGAGACAGAGATACTATATAGATATCAATCCAACAGAGAAAAGAGAAATACCATCGTTATTGTTATATTATGCTATGTTATTCGTGTTTCAGAGTTGATGGTATTTTAATGTTTTCAAAGCCACGTTTTACAAAGTATGGTATATGTATTCATTGCTATGTAAGAGTTCCATTTGCTGAGTTTTATAATCATTTCAGTTATTCATGTGATGCAGATAAGAGCGACGAGCCAGGACGTTGATTGGAGCCGAGGTCATATGTATGAAAAATGGAAGGAAGAAAGATATTTTGATATACATGATCAAAATGACATTTTGTATTTTGTTGTATCATTTTATTGATCATGTGTTTATACTTTTGGTTATATATTGAAAATATATTTTGAATCCTTCCTTCCTCCCTTCTTTTTTAAACCTTCTTCCCTTCAAAGAAAAATTTAATTTCCGCTGCTATTTTATTAATACCGGCCAGAGGTGTTACAGCTTGGGTGAGTCCTTGCATCCTTTTTGATCTATCTCTATAGATCTGTATTCCCAATACATAGGATGCTTCATCTATGTCATTCATGGAGAATTTACTTGCTAACCATACTTTAGTTGATTGCAGCAATCCTACATCATTCCCAATGAGTAGGATGTCATCAAATTAAAATATAAGGAATGTCACTGCACTCCCATTAACTTTCTTGTACACACATGGTTCCTCAGGATTCTTAGCAAAACCAAACTCTTTGATAGTGCTATCAAATCTGAGTTTCCAACTCCTTGTCGCCTGCTTGAGACCATATATTGATTTCTGACACAAGGCTCATCATGGATTTGTTCATGAAGAAGCGTGTATCTTGCAGGCGGTCTGATAACCCTATAAGACCTTCTAGGAACGTGTACTTCAACTACTGGTTGTTGGGGATCTGGTTCAACTTTTACAGTTGAGGGAGTATCTTGAATTTTTTCAAGTTCTATCATCTTGCCTTTTCTATCTAATAGAAATTTCTTTTCCAAAAAAATGGCATTTCTTGAAACAAACACTTTTGTTTCATTAGGGTGATAGAAATAATATACACCAGAATTCTTTGGATATCCTACAAAGTAGCACAAAGTGGATCTACCATCCAATTTGTCTCCCACTGTCTGATTCACGTAAGCAGAACACCCCATATTCTCATGTAAGAATATTTGGGAGTTTTTCCCATCCATATCTCATATGGTGTTTTATCCACTGCTTTAGTATGGATATTATTCAACAACATTGCCGCAGTTTCAATTGTAGTCAACAATTTTAAAAACCTAGTCAACAATTTTAAAAACCTAATCAAATTCAACTAATTTTAAATACTAAAACCCTAGCACACCTCACTTTCTTTATTTTGTTTTTGGTTTTCACTCTCAACTCTTAACTCTCAACCACCACATACAATCCGCCCGCCGCCACACGCCGTCTGCCGCCCGCCGCCGCCTACTGCCTCCAGCAGTCAGAATATTTAGGTTAGGCATTGCATATTTATTATTTATCATACTTTTTTTTATAATATTTCAGATTTTGTGATTTCAAAAATCAACTTTTTTCCTATTATTAATTTATTATTTTATTATTCATTTATTGTTGAAGATTAATGGTGGAAAAAGATAAACAACCGGAGTTGGAATTTAAGCCAAAGTCTGGCGATATTGTTTGGGAATATGGGGTGTTGTATAATAATAATAAAAAAAAAGATTACATGCAAGATGTGTAAGAGGCTTATTAAAGGAGGAGTTTATAAGATGAAGCATCATATTGCGGGTGTAGTAGGACAAGTTGAAGCATGTCCTAAAGAATCCGATGAGGACAAAAAAAGAGTGAGAGACTATCTTGAAAATAGCAAGAATAAAAAGCATCAAAGGGTGGAAGAATTAAAAGAAGAAAGGGCGCAGGTAAACATATGTGTTGATGAAGAGGATGGTGATTGTCAAGTGATGGGAGATAATTCAAAAAAAAAAAGCCAAAGAATCTCGGGCCTATTGATAAATGGACATCCGCAATCAATCCAACAAAGGCAAGACAACAAAACATAAATGATGCCTTGAAGTTAACGTTTACAAATGATGTGCATGAGTATGTTGCTAGATGGATATACGAAACGGGGATTCCTTTTCATTCAATTGACAATCAAAGTTTTAGACAACTTGTAGAGGCGATTGGCCAATTCGGTCCGGGCTACAAACCTCCAAGTCAATATCTTTTAAGAAAGCCACTTTTGAAGCAAGAAGTTGAGAGGACCAAATTTTCTCTAAAAAACATGAAGAAGAATAGATGAAAAATGGATGTTCAATAATGACCGACGCATGGACCGATCGCAAGAAGAGAAGCATTATGAATATATGTGTTAATTGTAAGCTAGGCACTTCATTCCTTGGTTCTATTGAAGAATCCATGGAGGCACACACCGGGGTTTATATATTTGAGTTCGTTGAAAAATATATCATTGAGATTGGCACGCAACATGTTGTTCAAGTAGTGACGGACAATGCCACAAACAATATGGCGGCGGCGGATTTATTGAAGGTTACACAACCTCAAATTTTTTGGACCTCTTGTGCGACTCATACAATCAACCCCATGCTTGAAGCAATTGGAAAACTACTCAAGTTTAGCGGAATACTTGAGAAAGCAAAGGCCTTGACTATATTCATCTATGCACATCATAGAACTTTGGTTATTACGAAAAAATATACCAAGAAGAGTGATATTGTGAGACCCGGGGTGACTAGATTTGCTACTTCATTTTTTACTTTGGAAAGTCTCAAAGACAAGAAAGATCAATTGAGACTCATGTTTACATCCGATGAATGGAGCAAAACAAAGTTAAGGAGTAGTGTGAAGGGGAAAGCGGCTGAAGCCACGGTAACAAGTATATCTTTTTGGAATGGTGATTCTTTGGCTTTGAATGTCTGCACCTTTTTAGTAAGTTTTACGTCTTGTTGACGGTGATAAGAAGCCCTCCATGGCATTCTTATTGGGTGCTCTTAAACAAGCCAAAGAAGACATTAAAAAGTCTTTCAAAAAAGAGGAAAATGCCATCCCTATTTTGAAGATTATTGATGAGAACATTGAGAAGTCTAAGGGTAGACTTGATAGTCCTTTGCATTATGCCGCTTATTTATTGAATCCGTTTTTTTACTTCAAAGATTCAAGCATATCAAATGACACCAATGTCATGAATGAGTTTTTGAATTGTGTTGAGATAATTTTTGCCACTGACGAGGACATGCAATCTACCATTGCTAATGATGAATTGCTGAAGTATAAGAGTAAATCTAGAAACTTTGGAAAAAAAATGGCCTCGTGGAATATGAGCAGGTGGATGTGTACCATGACTTTGACCCGGGTAAATCTTTTTTCCTTTATTTTTATTCATGTCAGTACATGTTTTTTTTTTACCCATCTTTGGTTTAATTATTTTTTCCTCTTTGCTTTTTTAAGTAGGATGGTGGTCCAATTATGGTGGTGACACTCCAAACTTACAAAAAATGGCAATGAGATTTCTCTCATTGACAAGTAGTTCAACGGGGTGTGAAAGAAATTGGAGTCAATTTGAAGAGGTAAATATTGAGAACTAATTTATAAATTATGTTATATATTATTTTTTTTAACAATGGTTTTGAAATTTTTAGATACATACTAAGAAGAGGAATATGCTTGAGACATCAAGATTGAATGATCTTGTATATGTCAAATTCAGTGATAATCCTGTGAAGAAGAAGAGTAAAAGAGAAATGGGTGGAGATTTGCTTCTATCCTCTCAAGCTAGTGAAGCTCAAGGCTGGCTTGTTGTTGATGGTGATGAAGATGAGGTCGAGTCGGGTTCAGGACTTACTTGGAGAATGGTAGCGGAGGCCTCGGGAGAAGATGAAGTGCTACATCCAAGGAGGAGTGCAAGGAACATCCCCATCATAGTTGTAAAAAGCGCTCTCCTCGCTCGCTTAAGCGCGAGGCGAGGCGAGGCGATGTAGATGCGCTTCAAGAGAATCTGAAGCGCATCAGGTGGAGAAAGCCCACGCTTCAGTTCGCTTCGCTTTTGTTTGTTGGGCGAGCGCTCGTGCGCTTCAAAGAAGCAGCAGGCTTTTATATTTTTTAAGACAGCCCAAGTCCAGGTTTAGCCAAGTCCAAAATCCAAATTTAAGACCAGACCAATTGTATAATTAAAATCTCTAAGTACAGTGTTCTTAGCCACTGCGTATCTTCTCTGCCTCCGCCCAAGTCCAGTGGTCTGCATCTACGCTGCGTCTCTTCTCTTCCTCCAACACCGCCGCCGCCGTGTTCCCTTCTCTTTTGCCATTCAAAAATTTGTAAACCTTAATTTCAGGAATTTTTGTAAAAAATTTTAAATTGTGTTTTTTATTTTTAATAATTTAATATGTGATTTATATTTATATTTCAGTATTTAATCATATGAAACACAACAATTCCATCAAATCGAAAGGATATTGCTTGGAATTATGCAACACTTCCGGATCTTAAAAATCCAAATATTATATGTTGCTTTTGTGGTAAAATAACAAATGGTGGGATTTATCGGCACAAACCACATTTAGTTGGGGGCAATAGAAATGTGAAAGCTTGTCCGAAATGTCAGGAGCATGTTAAAGAAGAAATTAAAGAGTTCATGCAAAAAAAGAGTGATTTGAAGAATCAAATAGATGATATTCCTCATTTAGATGATATTGTTGATTTGGAAGAAGATGAAGATGATGATATTCAAACTAAAATGAAAGGCAAACGACCAATATCCGGTTCAAAAATCCCTCCTACGGTGCAGGGTAAAATGTGTAAACCAGCAGGGCGTATTGATCTTTATTTTGTGAAAGATATAGAAGAAATTGTCAGACAGAGACGTGCGAAAAATAAAGGTCAGTATGATGAAAATAAGAAGAAATTAAGAGAAGATGCGGTTCAGAAATTTGCTACGTGGATGTATGATGCCGGAATTCTTTTTAATGCTGTTAAATATGATTCTTTGCAATCCTGTATTGATGTTATTGGGACTTTTGGAGTGGGAATGAAACCTCCATCATATCATGAAGTAAGAGTTAAGTATTTGAAAAGGAGTTGGCAAATACGAACATGCTTCTCAAATCCCATTGGAATGAAACCTCCATCATATCATGATGATTATAATGACATTTGATATTTTATCTATCACATTTTCAAAGAATTTTTATTTTATTTTGATTTTTTGATAATATTTTGTTTATTGCGCTTTTTTCCGTAAAGCGTGCGCTTCGGTTTGCGCTTTGCGCTTCAAGCCCCAAGACACTTGAGCGCTTTTTTGCGCCTCTCGCTTTTGACAACTATGATCCTCATTAGAAAACTTGATGAAGATTTAGATACATCGGAGGAAGAGAATGAAGAAAATGTTGATTTTGAGTCCGATGATGAGAAAATCATGGATGTAGTAGATGGCTCATAAGTAGATGATTCGGAATATTAGTTATATTTATTCTACTACTTGTTCTAATGGTGGATAATTGATTAAAACTTTGAAATTTGAACTTAGTTTTTTGGTAAAAATAATTATATTACTTTGTTAGCATAATAACATTAATATGATGATTAATTTTATTAATTGCACATTGTAGAACCCGTTAAATCAGACTATGTATAAGTCATGCATAATTACTATTATTTAAATTAAAATGATTTTTATGCATGAGGATTTAAATTCTTTACTTTAAATTTGTTGAGTTATTTTACGCAGTAGTTTAATTTTATCTTTTCAGCTAGATAATTGAGGTCGGAGTGGAGCTGGAGTATAGAAGATAAAATTTAATGATAAAAAAACATTCCTAGAATTTATTTAAGATAAATAATAATTTATTTTAATGTAAAATAAAGTTTAAGAATTTAATTAATTAATTAGAGATAAGTAGTAAATAAATTCTTTTATGTCCAATAATTTAATTAAAAGCCTAAAATAAAATATGTGACCAATTGAGATAACTTAATCTAGGCTTATTTTATATAAGAAATTGTAACTTAACATGTTAGTAAATTAATTTAAAGATTTAGCCATGCATGCAAGAAAATAGTCTCCATAAATTAATTTATTTAATTCACTAAAATACCTAATGGGTAGATAAAACTCTAAAGATTTAAAATACAATGTTTAAGCAATATTTTTCCCTCCCATTATCTTAGAAAATCGGCCACCTCCTTTTAAAGGATTTAAATATTTGGCAACTCTCCATTATTGATCCCTTTCCTTATCCTTTCCTTGGTATGATTAATTCCCTCACATTTAATCATCAACAATTAATAATTAACCAATATTCTCACCCCATTTACTTGGTAGAATTCGGCCACCCAACTTTTAAAAGATTTGTTATTGGTTTGACAACTCACCATTTGATATCATTCCTTATTCTTTTCTTCGGAGATAACTCCCCCACCTTTTAATCACCAAGTAATTATTAAATAAGCAAATTCCTACCCTATTTTGAATGAGAAAAATCGGTCATCTCATCCCATTAACCCTCCCTCAATCAAACAATATCAAATCATTTCCCTTATCTCTCAAGCTCTAGGATAGAAAGATTTCTACCTTGCCATTCTATCCCCATATCTCTTGCCACCTCCCTATTCATTTCCCTAGACATTCTCCTCTCCATCCATTCAAAAATTTCAGAGCAACTTTCAGAAAAAAAAATCGTGTGAGGCTAGAGGAAAAAGAAGAGAGAAAAGTAGAAAAGTAAAAGAACTCCGTCTCCGTCGCGCCGTATCGTCGTATTAATTCGTTTTCTTTTCAAACGATTTCCAGGCATGTTTATACCATTCTTTTCTCTTCAATCAAGTCATATTATTATTTTAAAACATCATATGTACATGAATCATGAAGCAAAACCGAATTTATGTCAAGATATTTTCGAAAAACGTAGTGCAGATTTTCGCCTCTTCCATTGTGCCTTCACGTTTTGTTGTTTTTGATGATTTCAGGGGTTGGATCGTGCCCAGGCTTTCAAGGCTGCTTTTAGACACGATATAGGGTGTGCTAGGAATGTGTTAGTTCGTTGGTTTCCCTCCCCCCCCCCCCCCCCCCCAAGCAACACGTTTTGACAGCAACTCTCCAAACTTTCATAGGGTGTCTCGATTTGCATGTTTTTCTGTCTAAGGCAAGTGTTCTGATCCTGGCTGCTCTAGGGGCTGTAGCCATGGTTAGAACCTTTCCCTAACATGTCTAGGACATGACCAAGATGACCTTTCATGGCTTGGTCCATGGTCCCATCGGTTTTAAACCAAACAACACACGACAGCCCCCTTCGATTCCCTTTTCTTTTCCTACATGTGTAGTTTCGGTTTTGAGGTTGGGGTGGATCTTGGTTGGCTTTTTAGCCCTTAGCCATGGTTTGAACAATACCTCATGATGTCTAGATCAAGCCATGGTCAATCAAATGGCCACTGGAATGATCCATGACAGCAAAACAATCGCAACACCCCACGCGTGTTGTATGCATTCTCGGGTGAAGCGTGGTGATGGTGTGGGTGGCTGCTTGGATTGTGGCTGGCCTAGGGCCCTTAGCCATGGTTCAAGCCACACCTTAGGATGTTGGTAAGAGGCTCTGGTCAGTGGTTCAAGCCCCAATGGCCAATAGTCTCGAAAACGAAGCAAGGAAGCGCAACAGCTGCTGCTGTAATTTTCTGGATTGCAACTGTGCCTTCGGTTCAGAGGTGTGTTTCGAGCTCTTCGTTGGCTTTTAGCCTATGGCCTTGGACTGGACAGTACCTCAATAAGTTAGGAAGGTCATCTTTTTGGCCGTTTGTGATTTGGTTAAGTTTATAGGTCGTACGAGAATTTACGGTGCAATGTGCCAAAGTGACTCTCGAAAGAGCGTTTCATGTTTTGGCCTCCATTCACCAAATTTCGTGAGTTTCAATTTTTAGGAGCGTCATTTCATCATGTTAGGCGTATTTTGACCATGACTAAATGATGGTTCGAAGTTGGTTCGGGTTGGTACGGAGTCATGATTAGAAATTAAGTTGTTGGTCTAGTTGGCCCCGTGTTTGGGTTCAATGACTAAGTTATTTTCAAGGGAAAAATCATTTGCATATTTTCATGTTAGAATTAGGTCGCAGCGAACCTGGAAACGATCCAACCCATTTGGTAAAATAAAACAGGATATTTAATTATATTACGTGCATAAAATATAAAAGTTTATTTTTTGATATATATGCGATATTGTTTGTGGCCACGTTACGTTCATGGGATTGCAGCTTATGGGATTATTACTTCACCCGGTGACCTAGGACCGGTTCATGTTCATGTATGGGTACGGATATCCAGTCCAAGGGGTGTGATGATCTCTACCGCCCAGTATACTGTGGTTTAGTCTGTCAGACGATTCATGTTATGTTATGTTACGTTACATTATGGGCCACTCGCGTAGAACATATTCTCAACAGAAAATTATGATATGCTATTTTATGACAAGGCTCTATCGAGCAAACATTTTACGTACGATTTTCAGTTATGCACGTATTTATAATTAATCATGACACGATTTCCATGTTTACGTTACGACACGATATTTTTAAGTTGCATGCGATTTTATTATATATATACTTGTTATTTCACGATATATGCATGTTGATTCTTTATACTCACTAGAATTGATTGTTGTAGGTATTGATGAGGTCGGGACCGATTGCGGGGACCAGTGAGCCATCTTGGGTCGGCAGTAGTAGGAACCCGAGGACCTCATTTTCAGCACTTACTATTTTTATTCCAAACTCAGTTTTTATTTTGTCGAATTATTTTAAGTTGTTATTCTGAAAACATTATTTACTTCCGCTGCTACTTTAAACATTGGATCTTTTTATCAGTATATTTTATGAATGAGGCATTTTATTTATTTAAAGAGAAAATTTTAAATTTTTCCTCAAATTTTCAAATACGAAATACGGGCCTCTACAGCTGGTATCGGAGCCTATGTTCTTGTAAAGGGTTGTACTACTACTGACCTAGAGAAGCTCACGAAGTCACGTCTTCGGTCTGTAAGTTTTACGTTTACGCATTTTGTTTAAAACATAAATATTTTATCAGCATGTTTACATGAAATGTTTATTGTCAAGATTATGATTATGCAATATTTATTTAAATTTAAAGAAATAATGGAATTATACATGTTGGTTACGTATGGGTTATATGTTTGAAGCAGTATGCCTCCTAGACGCATTCTTGAGCGCGCGAGAGATGATGAGCCTCGCCAGGAGGATGGTGAGGATCGTAGGCAGTAGAGAGATGCACCACCGGACATGAATGCCCAGATGCTAGCTGGGATGACTCAGTTCTTCGCACAGTTTGCGGGGAACAATGCTGTGGCAGCCAGGCCGACAGGGCCCGAGGCTACCTATGACCGGTTCATGAAGATGCGACTGAAGGAGTTCTCAGGGACGACAGATCCCATGATTGCCGAGGGCTGGATTAAGTTCCTCGAGAATATCTTCGAGGTCATGGAGCTTGGGGATGCAGACAGAGTTCGTTGTGCGACCTATCTGTTTGGAGGAGACGCATGCCTATGGTGGGAAGGAGCATCCGTAGCTTTGAATGTGGCTACTCTGAGCTGGACGCGCTTCATGGAGGTATTCTACTCCAAATATTTTAACGACGAAGTGCGCACCAGGTTGACCAGGGAGTTCATGACCCTGAGGCAGGGAGATATGACTGTTACGGAGTTCATCCGGAAATTCGAGAGGGGTTGCCATTTTGTACCCTTGATTGCGAATGATATTGGAGCCAAATTGAGGCATTTTATGGAGGGTATACGGCCGATCTTGCGTCGTGATGTTAGGGTGGCTGGCCTTACTACTTATGAGGTCCCTGTCTCCAGAGCGCTAGCCTCAGAGCAGGATCAACATGATATTGAGAGGGATCGTCAGGGCAAACGACCAGTCCAGATGCCGCACCGCCCTCCTCCTCAGCAGCAGCATCAGAATAAGAGACCTTTCCATGGCACAATCAGGAACAGAGGGCAGCAGCAGCAGCAGCAGGGACGGGCAGTCCCGAGGGCCGTTGAGCACCCAGTCTGTGCAAAGTGCTCGCGCCGTCACGCCGGAGTTTGTATGTACGGCTCAAGGAAGTGTTACAAGTGTGGTAGTTTAGACCACTTGCTGAAACAGTGCCCGCAGGGGAGTCTGCCTACTCAAGGCAGAGTTTTTGCTCTCCATGCAGCGGAGACTAACTCGAAGACCATGCTCATGACAGGTATCTTAAAGCTTTAAGTTTGTATTTGAATTTCGATGTTTTTAAGATTTGGGGTTAAGATTTTGAACTTAGAATTGCGATAGGATTGCATGCTCTAATCAGGGTCATTTTTGGGGATTAGGTTAGAAGAACTTTGACCTTCGCCTGTCTATAAGTTAGTTCTTGTAATTATTGGGTTCCGCTTGATGTTCCAACCTTTCACGGAGAATTTTTATAGCTGGTTCAGCTACGAAAGTCTTGATAGATTCATGGGCTACTCATTCGTTCATTTCAGAGGTTTTTGCGAACTTCTTCAAGGTCAAGACCGTTGGGCTAGATATAGCCTACTCAGTAGTATTGCCGTCCGGAGAGGAGATGACAGCTACTAATGAGATCCGAGACATAGACCTCGAGCTTCATGGCAATCTTGTTTATGCGGATCTTATTGTGTTGCCGATGCCAGAGTTTGACATCATACTGGGTATGGACTGGCTACTAAGGAACATAGTTTTGATTGGCTTCTAGCGGAGATCTGTTCTAGTCCGACCGCCTGGGATGTCGCAGTTCTTATTCGAGCAAGACAGGTACTTTCCTTTACCACGCATTATACCTTGTGTCCAGGCGAGGAAGCTCATGCATAGAGGGTGTCGGGCATTTTTAGCGACTTTTGTATTCGTTCTCGAGGCACCCAGTCAGTCAGCCTCCGATGTTCCCATTGTTAGGGATTTTCTAGACGTGTTTCCTGAGGACGTCTCTGGTATGCCACCCGAGCGAGAGGTGGAGTTTTCTATTGAGCTTATGTCAGGTACGGTACCGATCTCAAAGGCACCGTACTGATTAGCACCTACAGAGATGGCAGAACTGAAGAAGAAGATTCAGGAACTTATTGACAAGGAGTTCATTCGCCCAAGTTTTTCCCCATGGGGCGCACCAGTTTTGTTTGTGAAGAAGAAGGATGGTTCGATGAGGCTCTATATTGACTACCGGGAGTTGAACAGGGTTACATTGAAGAACAAGTACCCACTTCCGTGGATTGAGGATTTAATTGATCAGTTACAGAGAGCTTCAGTATTCTCAAAGATTGATCTGCGTTCCGGTTATCACCAGTTGCGGGTGAAAGAAGCCGATGTTCTCAAGACTGCTTTCAGGCCTCGTTACGGCCACTTCGAGTTCCTTGTGATGCCGTTCGGTTTGACGAATGCGCCAGCGATCTTCATGTATCTCATGAATCGCGTATTTCAGCCGTATCTTGACCAGTTCGTGATAGTATTCATCGACGATATTCTCGTCTACTCAAAGAATCATGAGGAGCACAGTAGACATCTGACCGCAGTTTTACAGACCTTACAGAAGCATAAGTTATTCGCGAAGTTCAGTAAATGCGAATTCTGGTTAGAGAAGGTGGCGTTCTTGGGCCACATCATTTCTAGCAGCGGTATTGAGGTAGACCCAGCGAAAGTTGCAGCAGTCAGAGATTGGGTTGTGCCACATAATGCATCTTAGATCCGTAGTTTTCTTGGGCTAGCAGGATATTATCGGAAGTTTATTCAGGGATTCTCTTCTATCACAGTTCCACTCACATCGTTGACAAAGAAGAATGTTAAATTTGTGTGGAGCGATGAGTGTCAGAAGAGCTTCGATACTTTGAAGCAAGCTCTTATCTCAGCACCAGTATTGGCCATGCCGTTAGGGCTCGGCGAGTTTGTATTGTATACCGATGCTTCGAAGCTCGGTCTAGGCGCAGTATTGATGCAGCATGGGAAAGTGATAGCATATGCTTCTCGACAGTTGAAAACCCATGAGAAGAACTACCCTACCCACGATCTAGAGTTGGCAGCTGTAGTTTTTGCTTTGAAGATTTGGAGGCACTATTTGTACGGAGAGAAGTGCCAGATCTTTACCGACCATAAGAGCCTCAAGTACTTCTTTACGCAGAAAGAGCTGAATATGCATCAGAGGCGTTGGTTGGAGCTAGTGAAGGACTACGACTGTGACATTAGCTACAACCCTGGTAAAGCTAATGTAGTTGTGGATGCATTGAGCAGGAAAGTCGCAGTGATGGCTCATTTGACTATTTCGAGACCTCTTTTTGTGCGAGATACAGAGGTTTGATCTAGAGACATATCCACGAGGTAGAGTTTCCCGTCTATCTACTTTGACGATTCAGTCTTCTCTTCTAGACCGTATTCGCAGTGGTCAGTCAGTAGACGAGCAGTTGGCAAAGTGGAAGCAGAGAGATGAGGCCAAGGGCAGTATCTTGTATACAGTTAGCGACGGTATTGTGAGATATCGAGACAGAATATGGGTTCCTAGCAGTGGTTCTATTCGAGCAGATATTTTATCAGAGACCGGATGAAACTTAAAATTAATAATTTATTATATGTTAAAACCTATATTTTAAAATTTAAGTTTCATTAAAATTATAAAATTATGTTATTTTAGTATTGTGTGTTTATATATAAATGTCTTACTAAATATGTTTTATTTTCAAGTTTTCTATGTGTTGGTAAAATAATGATAACTCAAGCTAGAAAATTCAAATGGAGGTGATTCAAACATATTTGGAATCCTTGAGAAATTATCTACAACTTTGCAGAAGACATGATTGCCTAAAAAGTTGGTTAAGATGATCAAATTGTGAAAATATCAAAAAGAGGACAAATTTACTTTCACCGTGACCAGCATATAGTAAAAAAATCATAACTATTCAATATTTAACCAAATGAGATGAACCAAGTGGCCAAATTCATCTACAAACAATTCCACATGTTTGCTGTTTTGAGCAGAGTCAAATTCGGTGATTAAAGTCATGGAACAAAGCATTGAAAGAAGGGACATGGAATTGAAATTGGAGGAGACAGAGACTACTATTACAACTACATGGCATTAATAAAATTTTTGACTCTTTCTCTCATTTGGCCTATAAATAGAGGCCTTGTGCTAGCTTGAGAATCATTTTATCTCATTGTAAAATATAGTGTGAGAGTGTATAAAAGTTCTAAGTTCCAATATATTTTTTATTTTCCAAATTATGAGTGATGTTTTTAGTGTTGATCAAAAGTAAGTTCATGGAAAGCTAAATCTATTATGTCAAGGTGAAGAGGATGAATTTTTGGTGAAGTAAGATTGTTTATATTTTGTATATTCTTTCTTTATTTCTTTTCATTTTGCTAATTTCTTTTTATTGTAGGTATAAAAATGAATTATTTGTTGTTATCAATTTACATCAAATTCTTGATACCATTGAAGTGGTTATCTNTGAAACTAACTTTTACTTTCCGCATCTAACATTTACTTTATCGAAACTAACTTTTACTTTCCGCATCTAACATTTATTTTATCGTAACTAACTTTTACTTTTCCGCAACTAACTTATTAAATCATATATTTTTTTTAGGCAATAGCGTGGCTCTGCCTGTTGTTCTAAATGAAATATAATGATTTAATTTAACATTTACTTTATGCAGTTATAAATTTATATAGTTATATATATAATCATAGGTACCATATATAAAATATCGGTGAATTCGGTATTTTCTATAGTGGGAACTATATTATATTAGGTGTGTGATTAAATATTAATTTTCTTGGAACCATTATTTATGGTGGTTTCCTTTGTTTTACTTTTAGTTAAACAATATTGCATAAACCAAGAATAAATCCTCGAGCGTTGACAAAATTTATAATTTGTAAACTTCGTTTTTGCATTTGGTAATTTATAAATTAATAAATTTAAACTTAAAATAACCTCTCTGTGGATGGATCTCGTACTTACGAAACATGTTACGTGCAGACAACCTACACTTGGGTGAATTATAATTTAAGTAGTAGCAAGTTTTTGGCGACGTTGCCGGCGAGGTATAAATTAAGTTTATATTTGTTAATTATGTTTTATTTATAAGAAGTGTGTTGTTTTTTTTGTATGAGTATTTGGAGTCGAAAAAAAGTGGTAGACTTATTCGAGTATCTGAAAATAATTTAAACATGGATGATAATTCAAATAATCAAGATAATGATAACAATAATAACAATAATAATAATAATAATGAAGAACATGATCAATTAAGAACACTTAGACACCATATGAAACCTATTAGAACTAGTGCACCATCTTGTTTAGTTTTTCCTCCTGATGCATCTAATTTCAACTTTAAACCTCAAATTATTCAACTTTTACCAAATTTTCATGGCTTAGATTCTGAAAATCCATATTTACATCTAAAAGAATTTGAGAAAGTTTGTAACACTTATAATGATCAAAATTGTAGCATGGATATAGTTCGATTAAAGCTTTCCCTTTTGCTTTAAAAGATAAAGCTAAAACATGGCTACAAAATTTGAGATCAAGTTCAATATGATCATGGGAAGAAATGCAACAACAATTTCTCAAAAAGTTTTTTCTTTCCCATAGAAAAAACTTTTTTAAAAGACAAATTACTACTTTTCCTCAAAAACAAGGAGAAACATTTTATCAATGTTGGGATAGATATAAATAATTACTTAATACATGCCCACATCATGGTTTTGAAACATAGAGAATAGTTTCTCACTTTTATGAAGGTTTAATACCTAAAGATAGGCAAATGATAGAATTCATGTGTAATGGAACTTTTGAAGATAAAAACCCAAATGAAGCTATGGAGTATTTGGATTCATTAGCAGAAAATGCTCAAATTTGGGATAATATAGGCACAATAGAACCACCAACAACCAAAATCAATAATTCAACAAATGGGGGTGGTATCTATAATCTTAAAGATGATATAGATATTCAAGCTAAACTTGCATCTTTAACAAGAAAAATTGAGTCATTAGAAATGAAAAAGAGTGGTCAATTAAAAAGTATTCAAGAAATTGTTTGTCATATATGTGATACACATGATCATGCTACAAAAGATTGTCCAACATTACCTTCATTTAAAGAATGTCTCCATGAACAAGCAGATTATGTTAACAATTATAAAAAACCAATACTAGATCATTTTTCAACATCATATAATCCTGGATGGAAAAATCATCCTAATTTTAGTTGGAGAAATGATAATAATGCACAACCCTCACAACAATATTTTCAAAATAACCAAAATCATCAAGGTTATATTCCTTATGTTACACCTCCAAGAAAAAAACTTTGAAGATGTAATTCATGCATTTATCCAAAAGCAAGAATCTATCAATATTCAAAACAGTCAATCTATGACTGATTTGAAAGAAACTCTTGCAAAATTTGCATCTGCACTTAATATTCATGAAAAAGGAAAATTTCCATCTCAACCTCAACCTAATCCTAAAAATCAAAATCAAGAATTAAAAAATGAAAAAATTGATCAAATAAAATCTGTTATTACCCTTAGAAGTGGTAAAATAGTTAATGATCCATATAGTAATGAAAACAAGGATCATTTAAAATCAAAGAGTAAGGATGATAATCCTGATACTTTTGAGAATGATGATACCTTAAATTCTAAAAATAATATGTTGAATGATAAATCATCTGAAATAGTAAATCAATCAAATAAACCTCCACTATTTCCTCATGCATTAACAAATCATAAAAAACAAAAAAATGATTCTGATATCTATGAAGTTTTTAAACAAGTAAAGATAAATATTCCATTATTAGATGCTATTAAACAAGTACCTTCATATGCAAAATTTTTAAAAGACTTATGTACTGTGAAGAGAAAATTGCATGTGAAGAAGAAAGCATTCTTGGCTGAACAAGTAAGTTCTATTCTTCAAAATAATTCTAGTTTAAAATATAAAGATCCTGGTTGTCCAACAATTTCATGTATTATTGGAGAAAATAAAATTAAAAAAGCTTTGTTAGATTTGGGAGCAAGTGTGAATTTACTTCCTTATTCAGTTTATGAAAAACTTAATTTAGGAGAATTAAAACCCACTTCTGTTACTCTCTTACTGGCGGATAGGTCAATCAAAATACCTAGAGGTATTGTAGAAGATGTGTTGGTTCAAGTTGATAAATTCATATATCCTGTAGATTTTATTGTTTTGGATACACAACCAATAGAAGTACATAATGAAATTCCAGTAATATTGGGACGACCATTTCTAGCAACTTCAAATGCTTTAATTAATTGTCGAAATGGAATAATGAAATTGTCTTTTGGAAATATGACTCTAGAACTTAATGTGTTCAATTTATGTAAACAACCAAGTATTAATGAAAATGAATATGATAATGAAATTGAAACAATTATGGAAGAAAATATACAAGAAGAAAACTTAAATCAACAATCTGAAGTTTTTTCAATAGAAAGTTTTGAGTCTGAAAATAATTTTAAAAAAGATGATAATACAAAACTTGAATTAAAAGTTTTACCATTCGAATTGAAATATGTATTTCTTGGTGAAAATAAAACATTTCCTGTTGTAATTTCTTCCACTCTTCTACCAAATCAAGAAGAAGATTTAATTAAATTACTTAAGAAATATAAAAATGCAATTGGATGGACTTTGAAAGATATAAAAGGTATAAATCCTTTAATTTGCACACATAAAATTCATTTGGAAGAAAATGCTAAAACATATCAACAACCACAAAGAAGGTTAAATCCACATATGAAAGAAGTTGTTAAGAATGAAGTATTAAAACTATTAGACGCTGGAATTATCTATCCAATCTCAGATAGTAAATGGGTAAGTCCAACACAAGTAGTACCTAAAAAGTCAGGCATCACTGTTATAAAAAATGAAAAGGGAGAGTTATTACAAGCTAGGATTCCATCTAGTTGGCGTATGTGTATTGATTATAGAAAATTAAATGATGCAACTAGAAAAGATCATTTCCCACTACCATTTTTAGATCAAATTCTAGAAAAAGTAGCAGGAAATTCTTATTACTGTTTTCTTGATGGGTATTCGGGGTATTATCAAATACCTATATCATTAGAAGATCAAGAAAAAACTACTTTCACTTGTCCTTTCGGAACTTTTGCATTTAAAAGAATGCCATTTGGTTTATGTAATGCTCCGGCTACTTTTCAAAGATGCATGTTAAGTATTTTCAGTGATATGATTGAAGAATTTGTAGAAGTTTTTATGGATGATATAACTGTTTTTGGAAACTCATTTGAAAATTGTCTTAAAAACCTAGAAGAAGTATTAAAACGATGTGAAGAAAAAAATCTTGTTTTAAATTGGGAAAAATGTCATTATATGGTTAAATCTGGGATTGTGTTAGGTCATGTGATATCTGAAAAAGGAATTGAAGTTGATAAAGCCAAAGTTGATGTTATTGCTAATTTAACATCACCAAAAACGGTCAAAGAAGTTCGATCATTCTTGGGTCATGCAGGTTTTTATAGAAGGTTTATAAAAAATTTCAGCATAATATCTAAACCAATTTCGAATCTTTTAACAAAAGATACACAATTTGAATGGACTCAGAAATGTGAAAATGCTTTTAAAAAAATAATTAATCTTTTAATTACATCACCTATTTTACAACCTCCAGATTGGTCTTTACCATTTGAATTAATGTGTGATGCAAGTGATTATGCTATAGGAGCTGTGTTAGGACAGAGAAAAGAAGGAAAACCGTATGCAATCTATTATGCTAGTAGAACCTTAAATAGTGCCCAAATAAATTATTCAACTACTGAAAAAGAATTACTTTCAGTAGTATTTGCATTAGATAAGTTTCGATCTTATTTAACTGGTTATACTACTATTGTGTACACTGATCATTCTGCCGTAAAATATTTATCAAATAAACAAGATCCTAAGCCAAGATTAATACGGTGGATTTTATTGTTACAAGAATTTGATATTATAATTAAAGATAAAAGAGGAAAAGAAAATGTCGTAGCCGATCATTTATCTAGAATAATGACTGAATCATGTGATAATGAAATACCAATAAATGAAAATTTTCTAGATGATCAGTTGTTTTATGCTACTATTATGCCCTGGTTTGCTAACATTGTAAATTTTATTGTGACAAATAAAATACCTTCTCATTGGAATTCACAGGATAAGAATAAATTCTTGATAGGAGTTAAAAAATTTTATTGGGATGATCCTTACTTGTTTAAGTATTTTCCTGACCAAATTTTTCGACGATGCATACCCGACAATGAAGTAAGTAATGTCATTAAATTTTGTCATTCAGAAGCATGTGGAGGTCATTTTTCATCCAATAAAAAAGCTGCAAAAATCTTACAATGTGGATTTTATTGGCCTTCTTTATTCAAAGATACGCATTTATTTTGCAAATCTTTATGGCATTACACATAAAGTTTCTACCCCATATCATCCTCAAAGTAATGGTCAAGTTGAACTTGCAAATAGAGAAATAAAACAAATTTTAGAAAAAACAGTTAATCCAAATCGAAAAGATTGGTCTTTAAGATTAACTGATGCCTTATGGGCATATAGATGATGCATCTAAATTAAGAAAATTGCAATTAAATGAACTTGAAGAATTAAGAAATGATGCATATGAAAATTCAAAGATTTATAAAGATAAAACTAAAGCCTTTCATGATAGAAACATTATGAGAAAATCATTTGAAATTGGACAAAAAGTTTTACTTTATAATTCTCATTTGCATTTATTTCCAAGAAAACTACGATCGAGATGGTCAGGACCATTTATAGTTAAATTTGTTTATCCTCATGGTGCTGTTGATATTGAAAATCTTAAAAATAATGACGTGTTTAAAGTTAATGGGTAAAGACTTAAGCCTTTTATAGAAAATGAAATTCTTAATGATGATTTTATGGCTTTATATGATCCACAATAGTTGGTTGATATTTTCATTTTGTTTTTGCAGATTCTAGTTCATTTCCCGGTTAAGTGGCGGATAACGGTACTCCGTGACTATCTAAGTCGGGTTTTTCAGTTTTCCCAAAATAATAATAATAATAATAACAATAATATGGATGCTTGTCTTGTGAATCTTCGTAAATATTTTGCTTGTTTACCTGATAATGCGTTGAAAAAAATATATAAAGCTAGATGTGAGTGACTAAGGTTGATGATGTCATATGGCATACCGAATGATATTCGTTTGATAATTGAAGCAAAAGTCCGATTGGTTGGGGAAGCAAGTGAAATAATAATAAGACATATGCCAAGATTTGGTAAAGCATATATGTCAAAAAGCGAAGAGCTAAACGTATAGGTGGATGTCATAAATGTGCAAGGTGGACTTGTAAAGGAAAATGCAAGAATGTTGGAATAACATCAATGAATAGAGAAGATAAAATTTTATTCATTAAGAATTGTCTGAGTAAAGAGCCTTTGGATAATTTTCTAGAGGTTCTTGATACGCATTCTAGTGGGTACGTGCAAAATGAACTTCTTAAACTATGGTGGCAATTTCAACATGAGGAATATCAATATGGACGGTGGAATCAGCCTTATAAAGATCCTACTGTAGTAACGCATATCTGTTTAGATAAGTAAATATATATATACAATTTCGTCTCGGGAATCTGACGTTAAAAGACCCTGTTTGCCAATTTATTAGAATATTGGATGGGAAGCATATCCTCGACTCGTAGAAGGCGTTGAAACCGTTACTGAACGTAAAATCAGAGGAAGATGCGAGCCACAATCACAACTACGCTGTATATATGTGTTTTAATTTATGTCATTTTTATTTTCTTTTAATAATAATAATTTCCTGTTCAAATATTGACTTTTGGCATGTTACGCTTATAAATTCATATGCTGTGATTTAACAATTGCAGAAAACATATTTCTCAACATGTCGACATCCACGGTAAGTAAAATAAAAAATATTTGTGTATTTTGTGGATCTAGTGTAGGAAAAGATTCAATTTATGAAGAGGTAGCTCAAAAGCTTGGAATAACACTTGCTAAAAAAAAGATTCATTTGGTATATAGTGGTGGTGAAGTTGGTCTCATGGGAAAAGTTGCAAAAGCTGCGCATGCAGGTGGAAGTGAAGTCTTAGGCATTATTCCAATTACCTTAGCCAGTCTTACTGGACCAACAATAGGAGAAGAAATGAAAGTGAACAACGTGTATGAACGAATTACTCAAATGATTGAACATTCAGATGCTTTTATTGCTTTGCCTGGAGGTTTCGGTACTTTGGAAGAAATATTTCATACTGTTTGTTGGGCACAATTAAATATCCACAAAAAGACAATTGGTTTGTTAAATGTTAACAATTATTATGATAAACTGCTATCGTTTCTTGAGATGTTGTGGAACAGGGATTTATTTCATTAGCTTCGCGAAGGATGTTAGTTTCTGCTACAAGTGAAGGTGAACTTATTGATTTACTGCAAGGATTTAGTCATGAACCAGATCCATTCTTATCTCAACTTAATTGGCCAACATCCAAGAGTAAGAAAAGAAAATTCATGTGATGCTGAACTTGTAATTTAACTGTATGTTTTAATTTTTTTTTCTCTTTAAGGTATGAAAAATCTCCTCTTCTTCTTCTCCTCTTAGTTTGTTTTTATATAAAAATAAGAAAAATAAAATATATTCATATATATAGTAATAATAATAATAATAATAATTTTTAGTTCAATGACGAGTAAGGTGTCAGTAAAAAGCACCTGAGACGCATCAGTTAATAATTATTGGAAAATCACAATACATTAGATTTTAATATTCATTATATTCAAATTACAGATTACAAGAAAAATTAGTTTTTCATATGTACCAATTTATATATATATATATTTTTGATCAAATAATATAAAATGTATAATAGATGTGGGGCCTCGGGTCCGACATCTAATATTAATAATTATAAATGTAACAAATCAAATGATTGAGTAAAATACATAATCAGTGGTTTACCAACCGACATAAATATCATTAAAATAATTTAAAGATCTCAAATACTTGAAATATAAATTTCAACATGACAAAATAATTTAAAGATCTCATCTTGATGGAAACCGGTGCATCACATACTTTCACAGCTCAGCTGCAGCTCAAGTGGCTACTAGGATTGTAGCCAATATACCTATATGCCAGGAGGTTGAGGGGTCGAATCCTGGGAAGGCACAAACTCCACTTTCCTGGCGTGGAGGAGTCCGATGAGTAAAGTAAGCTGAGCTGAGTGCCAAGAACTGTGATTGCAGGGTCTGAGGACAGGCTCAGGGCTTTACAAATCTGGTCTGGAAATACATCTGAAAATTCATTAACAATTGGAATATCTGCCAATTTAGGCACTGACCTTGAAATATCAATTGCATACAACAGGAAACATCCTGCTCCTTTCTGCAACAAACGAGTCATAGACAAAACAGATATCAAAGGAATCTTAGCTCGAGAACCCTTACCATAGAACGTCCAGTGATCTGTCATATCAGGCCTAAACTTAACAATCTTCTGAAAACAATCTACAGTAGCCCTGTATCTTGTCAGCATGTCAATGCCAACTATGCAGTCAAAATCAGACATCTCCAACACAATACAATCAAGTTCAATGACATTATCCTCATAACGAAATTCACAACCATTTATCATTTCAGCTGACTTCATCACTTTGCCCAGTGGAGTAAAAATAGATAATGTAGATGATAATGCAACGAATGCAATGTGACTAAGTGCTCAGCTATGAAAGTACGTGATGCACCGGTATACATCAAAACATAAACAGGATAACATGAGAGAAAACAATTACCTGCAATTACATTATCTGGAGCATTATGTGCCTCATCCTCAGTGAGTGCAAAAACTCGGGCCTGCTGTCTAGGTGGCTGTCCTACCCTATGGCTACCAATCTGTTTGTTCTCATCTGACCGGTTTTACTGATGATAGGAATGAACTGTAGGGGTCTGGCGGTTCTGGTGAGGTGTTTGTCTTTATGATCCCCCACTCTGAGATATATCACTGCCACGGTTAGGACACACTCGAGCATAGTGTCCCACCTGATTACACAAGTGGCAAGCTCCTGAGACTCCTCAACACTGATCGGTATAATGTCTACCACCACATTGACCACAATTCGGGCATGAATAACCAGTGCTCTGAACTGAACCAGACTCTCTCGATCCACTAGAACTCGAAAAATTACTGTCATGCCTCTTAAATTGTTTCCCTCTAGCCCTAAACTGCTCTCTTATGTTGCCATTGTTACCGCTACTATTACCCTTCCTGAACTGCTGTCGATTTTGTGGTTGTTTGGGTCGTTGCATATACTGAGAACCTCTCTGCCTAATGATTCCGGTTTCAGCTCCTTTTGCTCGATCAAGAGCCTCAGCAAAAGTGTTAGGCCTTCCAGTATTAACCAGGGTAAAGATATCAGAATTAAGACCATTTATGAAGTGATCGGCCTTAGCTTCTTCATCAAATGCTACGTGAGGAGCAAATCTCAGTAAATTTGAGAACTTAGCGACATAGTCCTCAACATTCAGATTTCCATGCTTCAAATTTGCAAACTCGGCTCCCCTATCTTTCCTGTATGAGGTAGGAAAGAAACGCTGATAAAATTCAGATTTAAAGATATCCCAGGTAACAATCGTACCTCGACTCTCTAAAGCTTTCTTGGTCATGATCTACCAACTTTTAGCAACATCCAATAACTGATGAACAACTAACTTGATTCTACGATCATCTGGATACTCAAGAGCTTCAAATAATTGGTCCATATTCTCTAACCAGTTCTCACACTCTAATGCATTCTCTGTACCCTTCAACATCGGTGGGTGCAAAGACTGAAATCTGGCTAACAGTATCTCCATCGGAGTCGGAGTTATATCCATCTGAGTATGAGTAGCGCTGCCCTGATCTTGTGCCACTGGTATGTTCTGTCTAGGTCTACCACGACCTCTACCTCAAGTAGCCATGTCTGATACACAATAGATCAAACACATATAAAATCACAATATCATAATCATCTCAATCTTGTATCAATCATCTCTAGCTCTCGAGACTCAATAATCTCAAAAATCTCGAATAAAGCTCAACAATATAATATCTCAATTATAATCATGTATTTCACGTATTGGCACAATGAAAATGCTAGCAAATATATCACATGATCAAGCAATTCGAACTGACTCGATTTACCCTGTTCCCAAATATCATATGCTCTGATACCACCTAATGTGGGGCCCCGGGTCCGACATCTAATATTAATAATTATAAATGGAACAAATCAAATGATTGAGTAAAATACATAATCAGTGGTTTACCAACCGACATAAATATCATTAAAATAATTTAAAGATCTCAAATACTTGAAATATAAATTTTAACATGCCAAAATAAAGTAGTGAACCAAAGAAATCCAACATCATCACATAGCTCCTAAGACCCGAGAATCCCACTCTAACTCGTATCTCCTCGCCTGGAGCTGGACTCTGGCATCCCAAGCCTCGCCTCACCTACCGTCAAGCACATGAAAACAAGAGGTAGCCGACGTGCCGGTGAGTATAAATCCAGTATGATATAATCAATAACATATGAGATTTAAAATGACAAATAGTTCATATAATTTCATAAAGATGCAATATAATGCAATGCATGATCAGAAGCTGTGGGCTATCAATAAATCTCAAGATCAAGTGAATCATCTGGTCATAGGGTACCCAAGGGAAGAGAATCCCCCAGCAACATCCACCGACTCATCCGCTCGGGGTGGGTTGCTGTGTTCTACAATCCTAGGACTGTGGAGCACCTATAGAGAGTGTTCAGGCCATAGCAGCGACCTCCGCATACACTATGCCAATTCAACTATAGCCCCATACGTCCAACAAATCAATAAATCAAGGCGACCTCCGCCATATCAAATCTGAATCGACAAGTGGCTCAATATGCAATGTAATGATGCAAATCAATATCATCATCATGATATCATAATAAACTCATCTCAAGACAACAATCATCATCAAATCATAAGTATTTCATCGAGCCATAGAATTTTCAATTTAAAATAAAAATGATACTTTTACCTCGTATGTTACCGACCGTAACATACCTTTCAAATATTACCAAAAGGATATCGAAAGGTGTAGTCGAGAAGTCTTGAATCTCTGAAGTTACTATAACTCAAGAACTCGGTTCATTCATCAAAACAGAGCAGTTTCTGTACAAAATTCATAATTAATTCAATATTGCTTCAAATCAAGATCCGCAAATTGGATATGAACGAAAACTCAAAGCCCAACAATTGGTCTTCACAAAGTTGTGTCAAACAAAGTCTTTTATCCATTTGTTCATAATCTGAAACATACAACATCATTCTCACGAATTCTGCGTCAACACATTTCTGGCACACTTTATTATTTTGAGCATAACTTCCTCAATATCAAATGGAATCAAGCCAATTTGTTATTGTTTCGAAGATAAGACAATGCTCTATAACTTTTATTTGAACATCAAATTCAGAATCCCAATAGATTAATACCAGAATTTGAATAAACATAAGGCATGTACACAAATCTGTACTAACTCGGAATTTCAGACCATTTTTAGTAAAAATTACATATCTCTCTCATTTCTTCATGGAATTGAGTGATTCAAGAACCAAATCGAAGCTAACTTGATGCTCTACACAAGTTTGATGAAGACCATAACATCAAAATCAAAATAGAACCGTCCCATATACCCGAAATACAATAGGCATAAAAATTGATCTTGCAGAAAAACAAGAAACCATGCTCATATCCATTTTAAATTCAAACCAACTCAATTACAACATCTTAATATTTCAAATATCAACTCAAATATCAATTCTAAACTTCAACTCATTTCCAAACTTGAATAAAAATGAAAAATACTTACATCCTCGTGAAGCCCGTGATGAGATGATCACAAATCTAACTTTATTTCATAATTTTCTTGAGAAAATCTCCCTTAAATTGAAGAAAGAAATTCGATAATGGAGAGAAGAGAAAAGTTTAGATGGAGGAGGAGGAGAAATGATTGGAGGAAGAATGGTGGAAGTCAAAGTGAGCTTAAAAAAATCAATTTTCGCATCTGTTAGCGCCGCAACGCCACTTTCTAGCGTCTCAGCGCCAAAAATTCCGAACTTTTAGCGCCTAGGAGCCACTATTCAAGCGCCGCAGCGCGTGAATAGTAACTCGTGTACAGTATTTTTTTTATTTTTTTATTTTTAAATTTTTTTTTAAAATCAGGCATTACAACATGTATAATTGAAAGAATTCTTTTTGTAAAAGTATAATATATACTCACACATCTTTTGTGAGTAAGTAGTGAGTAATGAGAAAACAATTAATAAACTTTTATTGATTATTAAAAAATGGTTAATTACAAGAATATAACTCCCCTATAAAAAAAATTAATTAAAAAAAATAGAAGATAAATAACGGACTGCAAAGTTCTTTGTTCATTGTATTTTTTTTCCTTCTAGATTTGATTGATGTACTATAAATGTGTTCTAAAAAAAAATATTCTATCAATCCATATTTTCTAAAAAAAAGATTTGTTTGTGTTGGATAAGTTTCAAAGGTAGTTGAATGTATCCGTTATATAAATGTTTATATATATAGACATTTATGGTAGAATGCTTGGATAAAAAAAAAATATGTCATTGTAAAACTTTGCAGTCACGTTAATAAAAAGAAAAAAAAGAAAAAAAAGAGAAAAAAAAGAAAAAAAGGGGGGATTTTATTCTTTGTAAATTTTCCTATTTTGTTTTCAATATTAGTTTATTTAATTGTCTGCTTTAATAATTAGCCTTTTTCAATGAGAGTTAATATTCATTTCAACTCCATGAGTGTAAATCAGCTATCCATTAAATATTTTGACCTGAAAGAATATGGAGTTGAGGCTTTTACAAAAAAATTCTCGATATTATACATGTTATGGTGGGTGGTGTGAATTACCTTTTTGATGATATTATCATAAAAAAAATTAGAAATTAAAAAAATATATATATTGTTACTTTATATATTATGTGAAAATAATAATAAAAGCACATCTAATTATATATTATTATATTAAATGAAAATATATATATATATATANCTTTATATATTATGTGAAAATAATAATAAAAGCACATTTAATGATATATTATTATATTAAATGAAAAAAATATATATATATATAAATCGGTATATGAGTTTGTTTTTAAAATGAATATGTTTGTATATTTGAATATATAAAAGGAATAAAGAATCTAGGTTGTCATTTTTCGATAAATTTTATTACTAAAGGACTAGTAATAAGATAGTGTGGAGGTGTGATGAAACTTAAAATTAATAATTTATTATATGTTAAAACCTATATTTTAAAATTTAAGTTTCATTAAAATTATAAAATTATGTTATTTTAGTATTGTGTGTTTATATTTAAATGTCTTACTAAATATGTTTTATTTTCAGGTTTTCTACGTGTTGGTAAAATAATGACAACTCAAGCTAGAAAATTCAAATGGAGGTGATTCAAACATGTTTGAAATTCTTGAGAAATTATCTACAACTTTGCAGAAGACATGATTGCCTAAAACGTTGGTTAAGATGATCAAATTGTTAAAATATCAAAATGAGGACAAATTTACTTTCACCATGACCAACATATAGTAAAAAAATCATAACTATTTCAATATTTAACCAAATGAGGTGAACCAAGTAGCCAAATTTATCTACAGACAATTCCCCACATGTTTGCTGTTTTGAGCAGAGTCAAATTAGGTGATTAAAGTTGTGGCACAAAGCATTGAAAGAAGAGACATGGAATTGAAGTTGGAGGAGACAAAGACTACTATTACAACTACATGACATTAATAAAATTTGTGACCCTTTCTCTCATTTGGCCTATAAATAGAGGCCTTGTGCTAGCTTGAGAATCATTCTATCTCATTGTAAAATATAGTGTGAGTGTGTATAAAAGTTCTAAGTTCCAATATATTTTGCAATTTCCAAATTATGAGTGATGTTTTTAGTGTTGATAAAAAGTAAGTTCATGGAAAGCTAAATCTATTATGTCAATGTGAAGAGGATGAATTCTTGGTAAAGTAAGATTGTTTATATTTTGTATATTCTTTCTTTATTTCTTTTCATTTTGCTAATTTCTTTTTATTGTAGGTATAAAAATGAATTATTTGTTGTTATCAATTTACATCAAATTCTTGATACCATTGAAGTTTTTATCTTGATCTGTTGTTTAATTTTGATACAATAAATATTTCATCAATTATTATTATGATATTATACATATATATATATAAATATTTATATAATTATATCATATATTTCATTTAGACGATAGCGTGGCTCTGCCGGTTGTTCTAAATGAAATATAATGATTTAATTTAACATTTACTTTATCCAGTTATATATTTATATAGTTATATATATAATCATAGTTACCATATATAAAATATCGATGAATTCGGTATTTTCTATAGTGGGAACTATATTATATTAGGTGTGTGTTTAAATATTTAATTTTCTTTGAACCATTATTTATGGTGGTTTTCTTTGTTTTACTTTTAGTTAAACAATATTGCATAAACAAAAAATAAATCCTGGAGCCTTGACAAAAATTTATAATTTGTAAACTTCGTTCTTGCATTTGGTAATCTATAAATTAATAAATTTAAACTTAAAATAATCTCTCTGTGGATCGATCTCGTACTTACGAAATATATTACTTGCTGACAACCTACACTTGGGTGAATTATAATTTAAGTAGTAGCAAGGCCCACATGTCGCCGTACGCTATTCAACCTGGGAGTACGAAGATGTACAAAGATCTGCAGTTACTGTATCGGTGGCCCGGCATCAAGAAGGATATCAGACGTTTTGTATCCGAGTGCCTGACATGTCAGCTTGTGAAAGCGGAGCATCGTAGACCAGCAGGTATGCTCAAGCCTCTTCATATTCCCGAGTGGAAGTGGGAGAATGTTACCATGGACTTCGTGACCGGTTTGCCGAAGTAAGCTAGAGGATCAAATGCTATCTGGGTGATTGTTGATCGTCGTACCAAATCAGCGCCTTTCTTGCCTATTAAGACGACTTTCACCATGATTCAGTATGCAAAGTTGTATATCCGGGAGATGGTCCGACTTCATGGTATTCCCGTTTCTATCGTGTCTGACCGAGATCCTAGATTCACTTCCTCATTTTTGAAGCGTTTGCATTCGACTATGGGTACAAAGTTGTTGTTTAGCACAACTTTTCACCCTCAAACAGATGGACAGTCAGAAAGGGTTATCCAGATTTTAGAGGATCTTCTCCGTGCTTGTGTTATTGATTTCTCAGGGAGATGGGAGTCGAATTTACCATTGGTAGAGTTCACCTATAACAACAGTTTTCAGTCGTCTATAGGTATGGCTCCGTATGAAGCACTGTATGGTCACAAGTGCAGATCGCCTATTCACTGGGATGAAGTAGGGGAGAGAGCAGAATTGGGTCCGGAGATCATTCAGCAGACTTCTGATGTAGTAGTCAAGATCCGTGATAGGATGAAGACTGCTCAGAGTCGACAGAAGAGTTATGCAGATCAGCGGAGGAGAGATCTAGAGTTTGCCGTCGGCGACCATGTTTTCGTGAAGGTAGCACCTATGAAGGGTGTCATGCGGTTCGGAAAGAAAGGAAATCTCGGTCAGAGATTCATTGGATCATTTGAGATCCTCGACAGGGTTGGGACGTTAGCTTATCGTGTTGCTCTTCCGCCGAATCTGGCCGGAGTACACAATGTGTTCCACGTCTCTATGCTGAGGAAGTATATGGCAAATCTTTCGCATGTCTTGAACTTCGAACTGTTGCAGCTCACTCTGAACTTGACTTATGAGGGAAGACCAGTGCAGGTCTTAAACAGACAGGAGAAAAAGCTTCGGAACAAACTGGTGAAGCTAGTAAAGGTCAAATGGCTTAATCATTCGGAGGAGGAAGCTACGTGGGAATCTGAGCCAGAGATGAGGAGTCGGTATCTCGAGGTATTCAGTAAGTTTTAATTTCGAGGACGAAATTTCTTTTAAGGGGGGAGAGTTGTAGAACCCGTTAAATCAGACTACGTATAAGCCATGCATAATTATTTTTATTTAAATTAAAATGATTTTATGCATGAGGATTTAAATTCGTTTCTTTAAATTTGTTGAGTTATTTTACGCAGTAGTTTAATTTTATCTTTTCAGTTAGATAAGTGAGGCCGGACTGGAGTTGGAGTATTGAAGATAAAATTTAATGATAAGAAAACATTTCTAGAATTTATTTAAGATAAATAATAATTTATTTTAATGTAAAATAAAGTTTAAGAATTTAATTAATTAATTAGAGATAAGTAGTAAATAAATTCTTTTATGTCCATTAATTTAATTAAAAGCTTAAAATAAAATATGTGACCAATTGAGATAAGTTAATCTAAGCTTATTTTATTTATGAAATTGTAATTTAACATGTTAGTAAATTTAATTTAAAGATTTAGCCATGCATGCAAGAAAATAGTCTCCCTAAATTAATTTATTTAATTCACTAAAATACCTAATGGGTATATAAAACTCTAAAGATTTAAAATACAATATTTAAGCAATATTTTTCCCTCCCATTATCTTAGAAAATCGGTCACCTCCTTTTAAAGGATTTAAATATTTGGAAACTCTCCATTATTGATCCCTTTCCTTATCCTTTCCTTGGTATGATTAATTCCCTCACATTTAATCATCAACAATTAATAATTAAGCAATATTATCACCCCATTTATTTGGTAGAATTCGGCATCCCACTTTTAAAAGATTTGTTATTGGTTTGACAACTCACCATTTGATATAATTCCTTATTCTTTTCTTAGGAGATAACTCCCCCACCTTTTAATCACCAAGTAATTATTAAATAAGCAATTTTCTACCCTATTTTGAATGAGAAAAATCGGTCATCTCATCCCATTAAACCTCCCTCAATCAAACAATATCAAATCATTTCCATTATCTCTCAAACTATAGGATAGAAAGATTTCTACCTTGCCATTCTATCCCCATATATCTTGAAACCTCACAATTCATTTCCCTAGACATTCTCCTCTCCATCCATTCAAAAATTTCAGAGCAACTTTCAAAAAAAAAAAAATCGTGTGAGGCTAGAGGAAAAAGAAGAGAGAAAAGTAGAAAAGAAAAAGAACTCCGTCTCCGTCGCGCCGTATCGTCGTATTAATTCGTTTTCTTTTCAAACGATTTCCAGGCATGTTTATACCATTATTTTCTCTTCAATCAAGTCATATTATTATTTTAAAACATCATATGTGGATGAATCATGAAGCAAAACCGAATTTATGCCAAGACATTTTCGAAAAACATAGTGCAGATTTTCGCCCCTTCCATTGTGCCTTCACGTTTTGTTGTTTTTGATGATTTCAGGGGTTGGTTCGTGCCCAGGCTTTCAAGGTTGCTTTTACACACAATATAGAGTGTGCTAGGAAGGTGTTAGTCCATTGTTTTCCCTCCCTTTCTTCCCCCCCCCCCCCCCCCCGCAACATGTTTTGACAGCAACTCTCCAAACTGTCATAGGGTGTCTCGATTTGCATGTTTTTCTGTCTAAGGCAAGTGTTCTGATCTTGGCTGCCCTAGGGGCTGTAGCCATGGTTATAACCTTTCCCTAGCATGTCTAGGACATGACCAAGATGACCTTTCATGGCTTGGTTCATGGTCCCATCGGTTTTAAACCAAACAACACACGACAGCCCTCTTCGATTCCCTTATCTTTTCCTGCATGTGTAGTTTCGGTTTTGAGGTTGGGGTGGATCTTGGTTGGCTTTTTAGCCCTTAGCCATGGTTCACACAATACCTCATGATGTCTAGATCATGCCATGGTCAATCAAATAGCCACTGGAATGATCCATGACAGCAAAACAATCGCAACACCCCACGCGTGCAGTATGCGTTCTCGGGTGAAGCGTGGTGATGGTGTGGGTGGCTGCTTTGATTGTGGCTAGCCTAGGGCCCTTAGCCATGGTTCAAGACACACCTTAGGATGTTGGTAAGAGGCTCTGGTTGGTGGTTCAAGCCACAATGGCCAATAGTCTCGAAAATGAAGCAAGGAAGCGCAATAGCTGCTGCTGTAATTTTCTGGACATCAACTGTGCCTTCGGTTCAGAGGTGTGTTTCGAGCTCTTGGTTGGCTTTTAGCCTATGGCCTTGGACTGGACAGTACCTTATTGAGTTAGGAAGGTCATGTTTTTGGCCGTTTGTGATTTGGTTAAGTTTAGAGGTCGTACAAGAATTTACGGTGCAATGTGCCAAAGTGACTCTCAAAAGAGCGTTTCATGTTTTGGCCTCCATTCACCAAATTTCGTGAGTTTCAATTTTGAGGAGCGTCATTTCATCATGTTAGGCGTATTTTGACCATGACTAAACGATGGTTTGAAGTTGGTTCGGGTTGGTACGGAGTTATGGTTAGAAATTATGTTGTTGGTCTAGTTGGCCCCTGTTGGGTTCAATGACTAAGTTATTTTCAAGGGAAAAATCATTTGCATATTTTCATTTTAGAATTAGGTCGCAGCAAGCCTGGGAACGATCCAACCCATTCGTTAAAAAATAAAACAGGATATTTAATTATATTACGTGCATAAAATATAAAAGTTTATTTTTTGAGATATATGCGATATTGCTTGTGGCCACCTCACGTTCATGGGATTGCAGCTTATGGGATTATTACTTCACCTTGTGACCTACGACCGGTTCATGTTCATGTATGGGTACGGATATCCAGTCCAAGGGCTGTGATGATCTCTACCGCCCAGTATACTGTGGTTTAGTCTGATCAGACGATTCATGTTATGTTATGTTACGTTACGTTATGGGCCACTCGGGTAGAACATATTCTCAACATAAAATTATGATATGCTATTTTATGACAGGGCTCTATCGAGCAAACATTTTACGTACGATTTTCAGTTATGCACGTATTTATAATTAATCATGACACGATTTCCATGTTTACGTTACGACATGATTTTTTTAAGTTGCATGCGATTTTATTATATATTTACTTGTTATTTCACGATATATATGCATGTTGAGTCTTTAGACTCACTAGATTTGATTGTTGTAGGTACTGATGAGGTCGGGACCGATGGCGTGGACCAGTGAGCCATCTTGGGTCGGCAGTAGCAGGAACCCGAGGACCTCATTTTCAGCACTTACTTTTTTTATTCCAAACTCAGTTTTTATTTTGTCGAATTATTTTAAGTTGTTATTCTGAAAACATTATTTACTTCCGCTGCTACTTTAAAAATTAGATCTTTTTATCAGTATATTATATGAATGAGGCATTTTATTTATTTAAAGAGAAAATTTTAAATTTTTCCGAAAATTTTCAAATACGAAATACGGGCCTCTACACACATTATCTAGATGATATTATATTTTGTGCTTAAACATTATTTAATTGCAAATTTTATATAAAAATGATTATATTGCATGATTATCTATAAAAAATTACTTAAAAAAATTCAACCGTCTAGGCGCCAACCTTAACCTTGCTAGTAGCATCGCCCCATTATCCCCCAAGTATCACTGATAGTGCCTGCTAGAACCTTTAGTCATGGTTAGCGTACAGTACGGTCTCTTCAAAACATATATCTCGATCGGATCTGCAACCATCGATATATCGAGAGTTGCATATGAACTAGATAACGATGCGATTTATCTTTGAGTACTAATAGTGGCATGGTATGTGCAACTAGGAAAACACCTTTCCCTAAAGCACATTTCTTGCTCTGGCCAAAGACTCCTTGCACTGTTAACTCATCAGATCACATTGGATATCTTCACTCGTATGCGAACGGTGAATCCCCGACCACAATGCATTTGCTCATACGTATTTCGAAACTACACCCAACCTCACCACCTGATGACCCTCAATGGAGTCGGTAAATGGATCAAAGTGCATGCTAGTACGTATAGCCTCTACATTGTCCCGGGTCAAAAGACTAATGTTGTACGACCAAAACTGCGAACTAGTCCACTCGATAAGTGGGAACTACTTGGACAGTCCGAGGGAGGATTGTTCTGTGCATCATCATATGATCACCCATCTGTGTGAATGGACATCTCCATACCCTTGCCAATGAAACATGACGTTTACCCCACAGATGCTAGTCTCAAGCTCGAATGACCTTTATCCTTGTTTTAGTCGGCTGATTCAACTAGGAACCTGTTTAGAATATACGATACACTTCCTAATGAGTTTCATGATCTTACGTTACGATGCAGACCTCCTGGTACCTATTGAATATTCTAGGACTTTATCTCTGCAGCTTGCATTGGTATACAGATAAAGTATAATGCCATAATCGAATAAAATCGTAAAATATTATTAAAATAAAGATTGTTTTACATTAGAGTCAATAAAGCCCGAGCCACAAGTTGTATTGCCGGGCACCTACTCTAACAGGCTCAAACATTGCTGGGCCTAGGGTAGAGGCCGCATGATTGAGGGACGTTTGTGTTGGTCTCGAGAGTGCTTCGGGTGTAGCTAGCGATCGTGTGTGTGGTTTGGGTTGCATGATGTTGTGGCCGTGAGTCTTGTGGGTCTAGTAGTGTGTGAGTCTTGTGGGTCTAGTAGTGTCCTAGGGTGGACTAGGTGAGGTTGGTTAGTGGCTGGTCCCATTGACTAAAGGCTAGGAACGATGATAAGAGAAAGGGGCGGCTAGGGTTTTCGATTTGCGACTTGCAGAATTTTTCCAGCAACATTCGGAGTATGGTCGAGAGGTTTAGGGGTCTGGACTCTGGTCTTGAGGGTTTTAAGGCTGTAAATGTGTTTATAAGGTTTGGTGAAAGTTGGGAGAAATTTGGTTAAGTTTCGGAATGTTTTAAGGAGTTTGGTAAGCTTCGGATCCAAATTTTGAGGTCCAGGGGCAAAATGATCATTTTGCACCCGGGGTGAGTTTTTAGTCCTGGCAGCGCTCAGATCACAAATTTATCATGTTTTTAAAAGTTTATGCATCATGTATATGATTTTTACGTAATTATGAAAAATACGGTGCATGCTTGGTTTTAAATTATATACATGTTTTTATTTTGTGATGAACATGATGATACTTTTTGAAGTATGAGAGTTGGTTGTGACTAACACAATTATATGAGATATTATGAGCTGAGGCCAAGGCTCAGTGGACGGGAAATGTTGTCGCTGATATCCCCGTCGCCGGGTACCGCGGTTATATTAGATGGATCCATCGAATAGAGCCGATATGATAGAGCTGATAGGAAAGTCATAACTAATTAACTGAATTCAATTAAAGGAAAATGTATACATATATGATGATATGATGAGACATGTTTTGACACGTTATGATTTTTACGACATGTTTACGTTTATGCTTTTAAGTGCATGAAATGTATGTTGATTACAGTATTTTTCACTGCTATGTGCTATGTATATGTATTTGTTATCAGGGTAAAGTGTGTTAAGTCTTTAGTCTCACTAGACGTGTGTGATGCAGGTGAGCACTTAGATGAGGAGCCTGTAGGTGCAAAACTCTGAGTAGGCAGGGTTGGATGTGCGCGCACGACCCGAGGACCACACTTTTCCGCACATTACAATTTTATGAGTTTTGAATAGACATGATCAGTCTTTACGTTTTTATGATATGCTATTGGTTTTCAGGATTTTACTCGTTTTATTTTTTTTATGCATGATTGAGGGCTGAGTTGGCAATTTTTAAACTACAGTATTTTATTTGTCGATTGTTTATTATTATTTTTAGACGACATATTTTTCAGCAGAGTTGCATGCATGCAAACTATTTGATATTTCGAAAAAATGAGCTTGACAAAAAAAAAATTTAGCAGCATTTTAAATTAGTAGACTTCACAATAATACAAACAAGAAGCACAAACATGAACCCAAAAATTAATATCCTCGTTCATATTTGCAGCAGGTACAAAGATAGGAACTCAAAATCATGCAGGATGTCCACCAATGAAAACAATTTATGTGGCCTCATATTAAGTTTACCGAAAACACACAATTTTTCTTAGCTCAAATAGACTCATAAAATAGCATATTGTCACTTGGCTAAAGCCCAAATGTGAGATTACACAAAGGTTCCAGGTTTCATTGCATATAAAACTGATGTATCTCTGTGGGGACCCGGGCCCTAACTCGGTTATATTGGGATTAATTGGATCATTACTAGAAATTGTGGGTCAAAATTTTTTTGCTTTTAACATTTATTCAAATGTATATAAACAAGCACAAGACATCAGAGAAAAATATTGTCATCTTATTTAACTCCAAATAACATTCACATGTTCAACTACAATTAACATACTAATGTTTAGAAATGTAGTACATGTCTAGTAAGAAACAACTAGTGATCTTCTACGCCCGAAATCTCCACGCTATCTCGATCTCTCATCCTCTGCGTGACCCTGATCCTGCCCCACCTGTTGTTATGCACACATACAGACACAACAAAAGCCGGAAACTCCGGTGAGAACAAATCCCAGTATAAGACATGTATCCATGCATGTCATGCAATTCAATACATAATCATAAAACATGCCATCATGACTAATATTCACTAACAATATGTTCCATAGTCTATGATACAAGATCAATGCAACATAACTCAAACTCATGCCTTGACTCAACTCGACTCTAACTCTAGGGATCCAAGTGTGAATAAGACGTCACAGTCTGCCACCTACCCTCCCAATCGGGGAGACAGTACGTCTTATTCCTAGACTTCGGTCCTGTCTGTATCGAATGTCTACAATCGGAGGAAATCTTCTCCTATGCGTCGATACCACCGAACATCTAGAAATTTGACAATTCTGCCAATGTCTCTCCTAGCTTAATTGCTTGAATATAATTCAATAGACAAAGCGTAAACATATAAAAAGGTAAACAATCTAGTATGTGATTTTGGGAAACTCAAATCAAGTCTAATTTGAGTTGTATCTTCCCGCATTCACATGAATTATACCTTTCGTTGTACAGTATTTGTCGTAGTCGAAGTCTCGATGTCGAATCTGATAATATCAACTCTGAAATGGCAATATATAGATATAATATATCAAGACACAACTCAAAGCCAATCTTGTACAACTCATTATTCAATCTCAATACAATTCGACGGCATAACGGCGTGATTTCTCAATACCGATCAACTCAATTCGCAACATAATCCATATTACAACTCACAATCATCAAAATCTATATATCAAGATCTCAAAATCTGCATAATTTCCACCCAATACATGCTGTAATTTCACATAAATTGCATACGATATCATTTCTTCGATCTGGTATCGAATATAAAACTACCACTATCATACCAACACATAATAGGAATCATATCACAATTTCCCCAACATCTAAACTTCAAACCATGCTGAAATGTAAAGAAACTTACATCCTTTGATAGCTCTTAAGGCGAGGAACAAGAATCTAAACTCGGATCGAAAATCGGATGGTTGGATTCTTCACAATCAAATGTCTAATATGTGAGGATCTTGAGCTTTCTTGAATGCTTCTCTCGGTGGTGCTGGTTGCAAGGTGGAGGAGAATGAGAGTGAATAACATATATATATTTCATGCAAATCTCGTACGTGGCTTCTTCAGAATTTTTGTGTATTTCAGGCGGCGCTCGAGCGGTCGAAATATACCGCTCGGGCGCGGCATTCTCTGTCCGGATATCAACTTTGTTCTACCCTGGCGCTCGAGCGGTTACAAACTATCGCCCGGGCGCGGAATGTTCTGTCCAAGTATTCTTCTTGTGGTGCATTGGCGCTCGGACGGCCCTTTTTCACCGCTCGGGCGCCACTAGTTCTGTACAAAATCTTGCATAATCCACATACTTCGCCCCATTTAGTCCCGGAGAAGTCCTTCTATTCCCTAATCACATCCATGCATATTTAGTGATCTCAGATTAACAGAATACAATTCTCGGGCATTACAATTCTCCCAATCTTAGATATGAGTTCGTCCTCGAACTCGCAAGTAATCATTAAATCAAGTAAAGTAGTAATATAATCAAAACTGAATAAGTACTCACATCATAGAAATAACTCGGGATATCTCTGTCTCATCTCTGCTTCTGTCTCCCAAGTGGCTTCTTCAATGCCATGCCGATTCCATTGGACTTTCACTAACGGAATAGTCTTTGTTCTGAGCTGTTTCTCTTTGCGATCCAGAATCTGCATTGGTTGCTCAATATAACTCAGTGTATCGTCAAGCTCGGCTTCGTCAGGCTGAATGACATGAGAAGTATCAGGCATATATCTACGCAACATTGATACATGAAAGACGTCATGTATCCCATATAAAGATGGAGGAAGAGCAAGTCTATACGCATGATCGCCAATCTTTTCAAGAATCTCGTACGGACCGATGTATCGAGGAGACAGTTTCCCATGTTTGCCAAATCTGACAACGCCTCTGAAAGGATAAATCTTCAAGAATACTCTGTCTCCCTGCTCAAACACTAACGGTCTACGTCTGATGTTCGCGTACTTTGCCTGTCTATCCTGTGCCGTCTTCATTCGCTTCTGAATTATCTTTGCTTTCTCAGTCATCTCACGAATCATATCAGGCCCAAGTTCTGGTACCTCTGAGATGTCATCCCAGTACAACGGAGATCTGCACTTCTTTCCATATAAAGCTTCGAACGGTGCCATCTCGATGCTAGTCTGGTAGCTGTTGTTGTACGAGAATTCACAAAGAGCTAGTGAATCTTGCCAACTAGTACCAAAATCTAGTACTACAGCTCTCAGCATATCTTCTAAAGTCTGGATAGTCCGCTCTGACTGTCCGTCTGTCTGGGGATGGTAAGCAGTACTCAAGTGTAAAGTCATACCTAGAGCCTGCTGTAGACTGTGCCAAAAGTGTGAAGTGAATCGTGGATCACGATCTGATACGATCGTCTTCGGCACACCATGTAATCTGACCACCTCTCGGACATATATCTCGGCCATCTGATCATATCTGTATGTCATCTTGTACGGAATGAAGCATGCGGATTTGGTCAATCTATCTATCACAACCCAAATCGCATCGCAGCCTCGGGATGATCGTGGTAACTTCGTGACGAAATCCATGGAAATGTGATCCCATTTCCATTCAGGAATAGCTAAACTCTGAAGTAACCCTCCGGGCTTCTTTCTTTCGGCCTTCACCTGTTGGCAATTCAAGCACTTAGACACAAACTCTGCAATATCTGTCTTCATCTGTTTCCACCAGAATTGTGTTTTCAGATCATTGTACATCTTCCTGCCACCAGGATGAATACTGAACCGACTACAGTGCGCTTCTGACAGTATCTGTTGTTTCAAATCTGAAACATCTGGCACTACAAGACGGTTATTCACATACAAAACATGATCACGTACCTGATACTCAGAAATATGTCCTGATCTGACCATATCAATCGACTTCTGAACACTCTGATCGGTTCTTTGTGCCTCTTTGATGCGAACAATCAAATCTGGTTCACACTGAATAGTGGCAAGTCGCAACGGTCTACTATCTGTATCAAATGCTAATCCAGAAAAGCAACAATCTTCTATCATATTCGAAACACCTATCGTCGACAAGGATAAAGAACATACCTTTCGACTCAAAGCATCCGCTGCTGCATTCGACTTCCCTGGATAGTACTTGATCTCGCAATCAAAGTCTTTCAGCAGATCAAGCCATCGTCGCTGTCTCATATTCAACTCTGACTGAGAAAACAGATACTTCAGGCTTTTGTGATCATAGTAGATCTCAAATTTCTCCCCATACAGATAGTGACGCCAGATCTTCAATGCAAAAACGATAGCCGCCAATTCAAGATCATGAATTGGGTATTGACTCTCGTGTGGCTTCAGCTGTCTCGAAGCGTATGCAATCACATGTCCTCGCTGCATAAGAACACATCCTAGTCCTCTGTGAGATGCATCACAATATACAACGAAATCACCCATACCTGAAGGTATCGTCAATACTGGAGCACTGGTCAATCGTTTTTTCAACTCCAAGAAGATAGACTCACAAGCTTCAGACCACACAAATGGCGCATTCTTTTGTGTCAACTGGGTAATCGGCTTAACGATACTGGAGAAATCTTTGATGAATCGTCGATAATACCCTGCTAGACCAATGAAACTGCGTATCTCTGGCACAGAAGTCGGTCTAGGCCAACTAATCACTTCCTCGACTTTGCTCGGGTCAACAGAAATACCATCTCCAGATATGATATGCCCCAAAAACACAACCTGTCTCAACCAAAACTCGCATTTTGACAGTTTAGCATATAATTTCTCAATTCTCAGCGTCTGCAACACAATTCTTAAGTGTTCGTCATTCTCAACCATACTCTTGGAATATACCAAAATATCATCAATAAAAACAATAACAAACTCATCTAGATACTACTGAAAGACACGATTCAGCAGTCCCATAAACACCGCTGGCGCATTCGTTAAACCAAAAGGCATGACAATAAACTCGAAATGTCCATACCTGGTGCGGAATGCAGTCTTCGGTATATCTGAATCTCTGACTCGCAGCTGATGATATCCAGATCGCAAGTCGATCTTGGAATAGACAGAGGATCCCTGCCACTGATCAAACAAATCATCGATGCGAGGCAATGGGTACTTGTTCTTTACTGTTGCCTTGTTCAGGTGCCGGTAATCGATACACAATCTCATCGAACCGTCTTTCTTTCGCACGAATAGCACTGGTGCGCCCCAAGGAGATACACTCGATCTGATATATCCCTTGGCTAGCAAATCTTCAAGCTGTTCTTTCAATTCTTTCAACTTTATCGGTGCCATTCTATAGGGAGCTCGAGAAATAGGAACCGTACCTGGTACTAGGTCGATGTTAAAATCTACCTCTCTGACTGGAGGCAATCCCGGAATCTCATCGGAGAACACATCTGCAAACTCGCAAACCACTGGCACATCTGCCAAGGTAGGGCTCGATTTCAGTAAATCAACTGAATAGACAAGGAACCCTTCTGCTCCTTTCTGTAACATTCGTGTCATCGTCAAAACAGATACTAAGGGAATCCGAGATCTGGAACCCTTACCGTAGAATTTCCATTCGTCAGCCATCTTTGGTCTGAACCTGACAATCTTCTGGAAACAATCTACAGTGGCTCGGTACTTTGCTAACATATCAATACCGACAATACAATAAAAATCAGATAGCCCCAGCACAACACAGTCTAACTCAATCTCGTGACCTTCCAACTGGAGCATACAATGTCTAACTGAAGTCACGGATATAAGACCACTTCCCAACGGAGAAGTAACAGACACTACGGCAGATAATGACTCAACAGGCAATGCATGTGTCAATGAAAAACGTTCTGATATGAATGTATGAGATGCACCTGTATCTATCAAAACATAGGCAGGATAACCGCAAAGCAAACAGTTACCTGCGACAACATCGTCTGGCGCATCTTGGGCCTGCTCCTCTGTCAGTGCAAACACCTGAGCCTACTGTCTGGAAGGCTGGCTCACTGTCTGGCTACCTCTGGCTCTGGGCTGGGTCCGTGTAGGGGTTTGCTGAAAGGAATGAACAGATGAAGCTTGCCTCTCAGGCTGATTTACGGAACCAGATGCTCCTACACTCTGAGTCTGCTGTGCACTTCTCTGTGGACAGACCTTGGCGAAGTGGCCTTGCTGTCTGCAAATGTTGCAGCAACACATCACGCCCTGACACTGCTCGATGGCATGTCTACCTCCACAAGAACTACAGTAAACCCCTGTATACTCTGATCTCTGGCCCGACCCTATCTGTCTCGGCCCACTGGAGCTCGACGAACTGCTCCCTGATTTCTTGGACTGCTTCCCCTTCGCTTTCAAACTGTTTTTCCTCCCGCTTCTGCTACCACCACTCTCGAATCTGGGAGGTGGTTGCTGATACTGACCCGAGAGCTGGGGTGGTCTAGGAGTCTGAGCGGCATAAGAAGTGCTTCGTTGCCTAAGCAAACCAGCTTCTGCTCCCTTTGTCCTGTTCAATGCATCAGAAAAATTGTTGGGTCGTCCCGTGTTCACCAAGGTGAATATCTCCGGATTCAGGCCATTGATAAACTGATCCGCAACGGCCTCGTCATTCCCAGCAACGCGGGGAGCAAATCGGAGTAATGTGGAGAACTTAGCGACATATTCTTCGATGTTCAGCTGTCCCTGTCTCAGGTTGGCAAATTCAGCACCTTTGTCTTTTCGGTAGGAGACGGGAAAGAATCGCTGATAGAACTCTGTCTTGAACACCTTCCAAGTGAACTCTGTACCACGATGCTCCAAAGCTCTCTTCGTGGTAATCCACCAGTTCTTGGCAACCTCTTGCAGTTGGGGCCCAATCAACTTCACTCGCCGCTAATCAGTATAATCAAGGGACTCAAATAACATCTCAATGTCATCTAACCAGCTTTCAAACTCAACTGAATTTTCCGTACCCTTCAATATCGGTGGTCGGAACCACTGAAACCGTTTCAGCAGAGTCTCCATCGGGGTTGCAGTAACATCCATAGGGTCATTCGAAGTACTGCCCTGTTCTTGTGCCCGACCTGCTACTGGTTGCGGTACTCGTCGAGGAGGCATAATCTGATTATCACACAGATTAGTACACAATCGGTACAGTCTGTCTCAGTCCTCCTCTGGTCATATACCTCTTATCCAGACTCGGTTTTGATTCAGTCTTTGTAAAGGCATGCTGTAATCAACTCAGATAACAACACAACATGTAATAAGGAAAGCAATAAATCATGCTAACACACAAAAGCAAGGAAAAAGACTCATCTACCCCGCTCAATCTATTCTATCTCAGTCTACAGAACCTACTGCTCTGATACCACCTGTTGTGGGGACCCGGGCCCTAACTCGGTTATATTGGGATTAATTGGATCATTACTAGAAATTGTGGGTCAAAATTTTTTTGCTTTTAACATTTATTCAAATGTATATAAAGAAGCACAAGACACCAGATAAAAATACTGTCATCTTATTTAACTCCAAATAACGTTCACATGTTCAACTACAATTAACATACTAATATTTAGAAATGCAGTACATGTCTAGTAAGAAACAACTAGTGATCTTCTACGCCCAAAATCTCCACGCTATCTCGATCTCTCATACTCTGCGTGACCCTGATCCTGCCCCACCTGTTGTTATGCACACATACAGACACAACAACAGCCGGAAACTCCGGTGAGAACAAATCTCAGTATAAGACATGTATACATGCATGTCATGCAATTCAATACATAATCATAAAACATGCCATCATGACTAATATTCAATAACAATATGTTCCATAGTCTATGAAACAAGATCAATGCAACATAACTCAAACTCATGTCTTGACTCAACTCGACTCTAACTCTAGGGATCCCAGTGTGAATAAGACGTCACAGTCTGCCACCTACCCTCCCAATCGGGGTGACGGTACGTCTTATTCCTAGACTTCGGTCCTGTCTGTATCGAATGTCTACAATCGGAGGAAATATCCTCCTATGCGTCGATACCACCGAACATCTAGAAATTTGACAATTCTGCCAATGACTCTCCTATCTTAATTTCTTGAATATAATTCAATAAACAAAGCGTAAACATATAAAAAGGTAAACAATCTAGTATGTGATTTTGGGACACTCAAATCAAGTCTAATTTGAGTTGTATCTTCCCGCATTCACATGAATTATACCTTTCGTTGTACAGTATTTGTCGCAGTCGAAGTCTCGATGTCGAATCTGATAATATCAACTCTGATATGCCAATATATAGATATAATCTATCAAGACACAACTCAAAGCCAATCTTGTACAACTCATTATTCAATCTCAATACAATTCGACGGCATAACAGCGTGATTTCTCAATACCGATCAACTCAAATCGCAACATAATCCATATTACAACTCACAATCATCAAAATCTATATATCAAGATCTCAAAATCTGCATAATTTCCACCCAATACATGCTGTAATTTCATATAAATTGCATACGATATCATTTCTTCGATCCGGTATCGAATATAAGATTACCACTATCATACCAACACATAATAGGAATCATATCACAATTTCCCCAACATCTAAACTTCAAACCATGCTGAAATGTAAAGAAACTTACATCCTTTGATAGCTCTTAAGGCGAGGAACAAGAATCTAAACTCGGATCGAAAATCGGATGGTTGGATTCTTCACAATCAAATGTCTAATATGTGAGGATCTTGAGCTTTCTTGAATGCTTCTCTCGGTGGTGCTGGTTGCAAGGTGGAGGAGAATGAGAGTGAATAACATATATATATTTCATGCAAATCTCGTACGTGGCTTCTTCAGAATTTTTGTGTATTTCAGGCGGCGCTCGAGCGGTCGAAATATACCGCTCGGGCGCGGCATTCTCTGTCCGGATATCAACTTTGTTCTACCCTGGCGCTCGAGCGGTTACAAACTATCGCCCGGGCGCGTAATGTTCTGTCCAAGTATTCTTCTTGTGGCGCATTGGCGCTCGTACGGCCCTTTTTCACCGCTCGGGCGCCACTAGTTCTGTACAAAATCTTGCATAATCCACATACTTCGCCCCATTTAGTCCCGGAGAAGTCCTTCTATTCCCTAATCACATCCATGCATATTTAGTGATCTCAGATTAACAGAATACAATTCTTGGGCATTACAATCTCAATAACTGCCAAACAAAGATTTCTTTTCGTGTCATTGATGTCCTTACAGCAGGTGGTGGAAGACAACTTGAGCAGAAAAATAAAACTAAATTATCCTTTTCTGAAATTTACTCAAAATCAGTTAAGTTTCTTGTTTCTCTCATATGCACCACATCATAAAATTCCATTACTGTGCTAAAAAAGTTTCTTCTTTTTAAATCCATGATAACTGTATTTCGAAAAGGAAGTGAATTCTACATGTCGAGCACTGGTCTTATTCCTTCACAGCGAACATAACATCAGATCATCCAAATATTTTGGCCACTTTTCAAAAAAAAAAGAAATTTGAGTCCTCTCAAATTTTTGATCTCAACGTAAAAACTTATTTCAAATATTCTAGTGCTATTTGAAAGAGGAACAAATCTTTTGGTCGTGGATTTGATAGAAGGAGACTCGAAGAAAGTTCGCAGAGAATTTATCAAGAGCTATCTCCGCTAACCCCGGAATAGTTGGATCCAAGTGATTTAATTCACAAAGGTATAATTTGTAACGCCCTATGAATGTTTGAATCAGAAAACCATTCGAATGCCCAATCAAATATATTTTGATTGTCAAAATAAAATAAATATTTTAAAACTTCCGCTGCGTTTGGGCGTGTAGAAAACCGAGATTTAACAAGGTGTGTGTTCAATGTCAATATGTGAGTGAATTGGCTACTTCTGTTGAACGATGGTAACATTTGAAAAAACTTGTTTGTAATGCAAATTGGGTGTATATGCGTGTTCACTAAAAAATAAAGATTTATGATCTGATGTTATGTTTGCTTGATTAAACTCAAAATTAATAATTTATTATATGTTAAAACCTATATTTTAAAATTTAAGTTTCATTAAAGTTATAAAATTATGTTATTTTAGTATTGTGTGTTTATATTTAAATATCTTATTAAATATGTTTTATTTTCAGGTTTTCTTCGTGTTGGTAAAATAATGATAACTCAAGCTAGAAAATTCAAATGGATGTGATTCAAACATGTTTGGAATCCTTGAGAAATTATTTACAACTTTGTAGAAGACATGATTGCCTAAAAAGTTGTTTAAGATGATCAAATTGTGAAATATCAAAATGATGACAAATCTACTTTCACCATGACCAGCATATAGTAAAAAAAATCATAACTATTTTAATATTTAACCAAATGAGGTGAACAAAGTGGCCAAATTCATCTACAGACAATTCCCCACATGTTTGCTGTTTTGAGAAGAGTCAAATTCGGTGATTAAAGTCGTGGAACAAAGCATTGAAAGAAGGGACAAGGAATTGAAGTTGGAGGAGACAAAGACTACTATTACAACTACATGGCATTAATAAAAAATTTTACCCTTTCTCTCATTTGGCCTATAAATAGAGGTCTTGTGCTAGCTTGAGAATCATTCTATCTCATTATAAAATATAGTGTGAGTGTGTATAAAAGTTCTAAGTTCCAATATATTTTTCATTTTCCAAATTATGAGTGATGTTTTTAGTGTTGATCAAAAGTAAGTTCATAGAAAGCTAAATCTATTATGTCAAGGTGAAGATGATGAATTCTTGGTGAAGTAAGATTGTTTATATTTTGTATATTCTTTCTTTATTTCTTTTCATTTTGCTAATTTCTTTTTATTGTAGGTATAAAAATGAATTATTTGTTGTTATCAATTTACAACAAATGCTTGATNAATCGCAACTAACTTTTACTTTCCCGCAACTAACAAATTAAATCATATATTTCATTTAGGCAATAGCGTGGCTCTGCAGGTTGTTCTAAATGAAATATAATGATTTAATTTAACATTTATTTTATGCAGTTATATATTTATATAATTATATATATAATCATAGGTACCATATATAAAATATCGGTGAATTCGATATTTTCTATATTGGGAACTATATTATATTAGGTGTGTGTTTAAATATTTTATTTTCTTTGAACCATTATTGTAAAGGCCCGTATTTCGTATTCATAATTTTGCGGAATTATTAAAAATTTTCTAAATAAATAAATAACTTGCCCAATTTATAAAATAAACATGTAAATAATTTTAACTTTAAAATAACAGCGGAATCAAATATTGTTTTCAAACAACAATTTAAAAATAATCCAACGTATTAAAACTGAATTTGAATAATAAAATGTGCATAAATTAAAACATGAGGTCCTCGGGTTTACTACTGCTGCCACAAGATCGCTCACTGGTCTACGCCCTCCGTCTCGACCTCATCAGTACCTACAACAATCAAGTCTAGTGAGTCTAAAGACTCAACATGTATATATCGTGAATAACAAGTAAATATATCATAAAATCGCATGCAACGTAAAAATATAGTATCGTAAAGCGCATGGTGAAAATCGTATCATGAATAATTATAACTACGTGCATATCTGAAAATCATACGTAAAAGCTTTGCTCAATAGAGCTCTGTCATGTCATATCATAATTTTCTGGTAGAGATAATGTTTCTAAGCAAGTGGCCCATAACATAACGTAAGCGCCTGATCAGACTAAACCACAGTATACTGGGCGGTAGAGATCAATCACAGCCCTTGGACTGGATGTCCGTACCCATACATAATCATAANCAGGCTTGCTGCGACTTACTACTAATATGTGACACATGCAATAAATCTTAACTTGCCCAAAACTTGACAATTGAACCAAAAACGAGACGATTCGGACCAACAACTTGATTTTTAATCATGGCATGTACCAACCCGAACCAACATTAAACTGACGTTTAACCATGATTAAAAATACCCCAAACATACTGAAAAATATGCACAAGGACTGTAAAACATGAAAATAGGTGAATGGAACTCAAAAACATAAAACACTCTTTCGAGAGTCATTTTGGCACCTTTCACCATAAATTTTCGTAAGACCTCTAAACTCGACCAAATCGCAAACGGCCAAAAACACGACTTTACTAACTCATTAAGGTAGTGTCCAGTCCAAGGCCATGGGCTAATAGCCAACCAAGAACTCAAACCAACCTCATGAACCGAACTCATAGTTGCTGTCAAAATGCAGCAGTGGCAGTTTGTGTATATGTGAAGTAAACACTGAAAATAATGGCCCTTGGCTTGAACCATCGACCAGAGACTCTTACCAACATCCTAAGGCATGGCTTGGACCATGGCTAAGGGCTAAAAGCCAAACACAACCCGAGCAAAAACTCAGGACATTACCAAGCTTCTACCAAGGACACAAAATTCTGTGCAGTGAGATGTATTGAATTGTTCTATTGTCTTGTGTCATTCCAGTGATCATTTGATCGACCATGGCTCGATCTAGACATGATGTAGTGTTGTATGAATCATGGCTACGTCTAGGAGCCAACCACAATTCATCCAACCTCTCAAAACCGAAATATACTCACACCAAAAATCAGATTTTTAAAACTGAAGAGCACTTGTCAAGTTGCGGTAAACATTTGAGGGATCCATGAAACAAGCTTTGAAAAGATGATTTGGTCACGACCTAGACATGATAAGGAAGGGTTCTAACCATGGCTACAGTCCCTTGGACAGCCATGATCAGAACACACACCCTAATCATCCAAGAAACAAAACTGTGACATATTTCTGCAGCTATGGAAAATATTGCTGTCATTCCTTCGTTTTTTTATTGTATGAACTGAAATACATGGACAAACAACACCCTAACACACTCTAAATCATGCCTATATGCAGCCTTGGGTGCCTGGAATGAAACAACTCCTGAAACCAACAAAATACAGCAACTGTGAAGTACAATCAAAAGCCGAGGTGCTGTACAGATTTTTCGAATACTTGCTGTCCAAACTTCGTTTTTGCCTCATAAATCCTGAGTATGTAATGTTTTAAAATATCTATAGGACTTAATTGAAGAGAAAAGAAACCATATATACATGCCTGGAATTTGTTATGACAAAAACAAATCAATACGACGCGACGGAACGGAGTTGAATCTCTTTTCTTATTCCTGCTGCCTTTCACTCTATTCTATGCTGCTGTTTTCTGCTAATTTTCGAAGGTGAGGTTGTGGGGAATGTAGGTGATGAAGGTGAACAATATTATAGGTGTTAAAGGTGCCATTATATGCCTTTAGTTTGGGAGTTACAAGTCAAGAAGTTGAAGGTGTTTGAATTGTTTCTTATTCTCTTGTTTATTGCTGCTGTTGTTTTTCACGATTTCTCAGCTGTTTCCTTCTGATATTTTTCTAGCATATGAGTGTAGGATATGTGGGTAAGGAAGAGGAAATATTATAAGTGGTGTTAAAGGACCATAATATACATTAAAATGGGAGTTACATGTGAAGGAGTTGAATGGATTCAAATTGTTTCTAGCTTTCTTGGCTACCGATTCTTTGCTCATTGTCTTGCTATGATTCACATTATTTGCTAGCATAAAGGGGTTGAGGAGCTTCAAAGAGAATTATGGTGCATGTATTACCCATAATTATGGAGATTAAAAGTAGGAAATGAATACACTATAAAACCATTTAGTGCTAAATTTGAATGAGGTTTACTACAATTTTTGAATTGTCTTAACCAAATATTATTACTACTTCTTGCATGGTATAATAGTGTTTTAATCTTGCATTTTAAATTCTTAAGGTTTAATACACTCATTATATATATTTTTAATGAATGACAAATTAATTTAGAATAGAATATTGCATGGCATGCTTGACTTAAAATTTAAGTATTTAAATGTTATGTTAAATTTCTTAAATATATTAAGCCTAAATTAATTCATCCCCAATTGTTTACACATTTTAATTTTTAGCTTTAATTAAATATTGAACTTAAAAGAATTTATTTAATAACTTGGTTCCAACTAATTTTAATAAATCCTAAAACATTCTTTTTCTTTAAATTAAATTATTTTTTGACTTAAATTAAATTTAGGAATATTTTCTTATTATTAATCTTATATTAAATCTCCAAACTCCGGTCCGGCCTCGCGTATTTATCCTGAAAAGATAAAACTAAACATCTACTTTTAAAATAAATAATCATGACTTAAAATTTATTAAAATAAACCAAACACTTCATATATTTATAAAAATTCATTTTTAATTTAAATAATAGCAATTATGCATGGCTTATACGTAATCTAATTTTTCGGGTTCTATAATTATTTATGGTGGTTTCCTTTGTTTTACTTTTAGTTAAACAATATTGCATAAACCAAGAATAAATCCTCGAGCCTTGACAAAATTTATAATTTGTAAACTTCGTTCTTGCATTTGGTAATCTATAAATTAATAAATTTAAACTTAAAATAACCTCTCTCTGGATCGATCTCGTACTTACGAAATATATTACTTGCAGACAACCTACACTTGGGTGAATTATAATTTAAGTAGTAACAAATTTTTGGCGCCGTTGCCGGGGAGGTATAAATTAAGTTTATATTTGTTAATTATGTTTTATTTATAAGTATTGTGTTGTTTTTTTTTGTATGAGTATTTGGAGTCGAAAAAAAAGTGGTAGACTTATTCGAGTATCTGAAAATAATTTAAACATGGATGATAATTCAAATAATCAAGATAATGATAACAATAATAACAATAATAATAATAATCAAGAACATGATCAATTAAGAACACTTACGCACCATATGAACCCTATTAGAACTAGTGCCCCATCTTGTTTAGTTTTTCCTCGTGATGCATCTAATTTCAACTTTAAATATCAAATTATTCAACTTTTACCAAATTTTCATGGCTTGGATTCTGAAAATCCATATTTACATCTAAGAGAATTTGAGGAAGTTTGTAACACTTGTAATGATCAAAATTGTAGCATGGATATAGTTCGATTAAAGCTTTTCCCTTTTTCTTTAAAACATAAAGCTAAAACATGGCTACAAAATTTGAGATCAAGTTCAATAAGATCATGGGAAGAAATACAACAACAATTTCTCAAAAAGTTTTTTCTCTCCCATAGAACAAACTATTTTAAAAGACAAATTACTACTTTTTCT
>NC_133314.1:10013212-10070761 GCF_012295235.1 Primulina huaijiensis | reverse complement strand
TGTTTGGACTTCTGATGAGACCTTGGCTCCTTTGCTTGAGCTATAGCTCCCGTGTTGTCACAAAACACCGGGACAGGAGCAACTCAATTAGGAAGTACGCCCAACTCTTGGACGAAATTCCTTATCCAAACAGCCTCTTTTGCTGCAGCTGATGCAGCAATGTATTCGACCTCAATGGTTGAATCCGCAGTACTGTCTTTCTTGGAACTCTTCCAAGAGACAGCAGCACCATTGAGCATGAATACAAACCCAGAGGTTGACTCCAAGTCATCGATATTGCTTTGGAAGCTAGAGTCGGTATAGCCTTTCAATTTCAGTTCTCCACCCCCATAGACCAAAAACAACTTATTGATCTTTCTCAAATACTTGAGGATGTTTTTCACAGCTTTCCACTGTGGAAGACCAAGGTTCGATTGATATCACTCACTACACTCAGTGCGAAAGCCACGTCAGGACGTGTAGATATCATTCCATACATGATGCTACCAATTGCGGATGCATACGGAATGCTTGTCATCGTCGCTATCTCTATATCAGTCTTGGGAGACATAGACTTGGATAGGGACACGCCATGACCCATTGGTAGATGTCTTCTCTTGGAATCATCCATCGAGAACCGCTTCACGATGGTATCATTGTATATGGTGTGGGGACCCGGACGCTAATCAACTTCTTAATCATTATTTGGGAATAAATGGATCAAGTAATTAAATTGGGTCTAAAAATTTTTTCTTTATACATAATTACGGAACTTATAATAATCAATCTCAAACTAAGGTTCAACAACTACATATCAAGTGAAGAAACCTATTCTACTTCTGGGTCCGAATCTCCACACTAATCTTGATCTCTCATCCTCTTCTCGACCCTGATCCTGTCACACCTGTTGTCATGCACACATACAGACTCAACAACAGCTGGATAACTCCGGTGAGAAACATATCCCAGTATAAACAATATAACATGCAATTCATATAAAATATACGAAAGCATAAACATTTATAAAACATGAATCGTAATCTACGAAAGACAAATTAACACAAGTCTGTAAATCAACTCTTGACTCAACTCTTCTAATCTAGGGATCCCGGCTGAATAAGAACGCAAAAACTCACCTACTCTCCACAGCTAGATGGTGGTACGTTCTTATTCCCAGACTTTGGTACTCTATGTCTAATATCTGCAATAGAAACCGATCTGCTCCCAAGAACATCGATATAAACCAATGTCCAGTGACCTGGCACCTCTACCAGCTTGGCACCTCTACCAAGGACTCTTTGATTCAAACTCAAGCATCTAATCCATGCTTTCTATAAATCAATAGAACAAGCATATAAATGCAGTGAATTCAAATATCTGAAAACAAAAGCAAATAAGTATGTGATTTTAGGGAAACTCAGGTCATATTTGACTTGAGTTATTAATCCCGATCTAACATTGAATTATACCTTTCTTTTTGTCAGTCTGACAAAATCTAAGTCCTGGATTTGAAGCTGTCAATACTCAATCTGGCAATGACAATCGAATATACAATATCACCATCTTATTCAAACAAGATATCTCAATCTTATCAAAGTTTAACGGAATTACAGCATAATCTCGATATACCCAGCAATACAATATAAACCATTACAAATCATAACTCATAATCAATCAACAAACATAATATGATATCAAATCTGTATCATCTCACTCAACTCCACTCTGAAAAATCATACCAAGTCCATAAAAAATCTGTTCTTCAATTCGGTTTCGATTATACGATGTCTAACATATGAAGAACACCATATATTAATCATATATGATTCCTTCAATATCATATTTTCAATCCATAACAAAACATAAGAAAACTTACGTCCTTGTGACGCCTTTGTCGAGAGGATCACGGTACTGAACTCAGATCGCAAATCAGACGGGCGGATCTTGTGTAAATCAAATTCTCGAAAACATGAAGAAACTCTCACGAAGCTTTTCGATTTCCTTTCTGCAGATTTCTAAAGGGATTGTAAAAGACTCTATATATATATCAAAATGCATGGCAAGGCTAGGTGGCTCCCTCTTGGTGCAGCACATATCGCGCATATGCGCGACCATCACCGGCGCATATGCACGAGACCTACTGTCTCGGAACTTGTCAAGTTCACTAACTCGCGCATATGCGCGCCCTTTTCTCACGCATATGCGCGAGGTTCTNTTGTTTAAATTTTTATTTGAAAAAAAAATCAATTTTAATATTCTGATAAATATAAAAATATGATTTATGAAATCTTTTTGAGTGATTAACCATTGTGATAAAATCAGGTATTAAAGTATATGGCCCAAGATATACCTTATAAGAGTGCCTAAATTTTTAAACTCACACATATTTTGTGCCATAAATTGAAACATTTATTAACCTGTGAGGATATGGAGTTGAGACTCTTACTAGGAATTTCTGAAGGCCGTGTACATTTAGCTACCTGAAATAAGCTTTGAATTAATCATCTCAAATTATTTCATAAATTATAATTATGATGATTTTGATATAACTTTGACAGTTTTCAAATTTACTTTAAACACATAAATAGTTTTGATTACATTTCTTTTTAAATTAATCAATATGTTTTGTATTACTATTAACGCTTAAATTGCTAGGGACTAGCAATAAGCTGGTTGGGAGGTGTGATAAACATAAAAATTGTACATTAATTAAATGTTTTATAATATAATTATATAGTTTTTGTTTTATTAAATGTTTAAATATTATATGTTTTATAATAAATTGTATAAAATATAAGTTGTTGTGTAATTACAAGTTTTTACTATTTTTTACAGGTTCGATAAAACAAGAATAAACTTGGCGTTGCAAATAGGATTAAGATGATTTTTGGACCTGTAGAAATTTGATTATAATATCTACAATATTGTTGACAAGCATGAGATAAAAATCCTCCTACAATTGGGATCAAATTAAGCAACAAATAAAGTTACTAAAGGAGTGACAGTTTTACCATGCTCTAGTATTTTGACCATATCTCTCAAATTACTTGGTCAAATGGTTTGACAAAAATACCACAACTAGACAACTCAATTATCCACATGTTTCTTTTTATGTGAAGAAGCAAATTCGGAGAAGAAGATTTTCAAAATTGATGTGAAATATAATATAATATATTGGAACACCAATGAAGACTTATGTGTAAAAAAATAATATTTTNCGTGTAAAAAATAATATTTTATTTGTGGTTATCTCCCCAAATTTGGCTATAAATAGGGGTGCATTGTAATGTATTGAGATATCCCTCATTTTATGAACAAACCTTTGAGTTCATAATATTTCTCTCTATATTTTTCCTTTATTTCTTCATTTAAATACAATTAGCATCTTAATTTCATATTCAAAGTTTTACACTTTGAATAATGAATAGCTAACTTCCTAAAGTTGAGATGTTAAGGTGAAACTCTTGGCATGATAATAAGGTTATTAAAAGGTAAGAATCTATGTTTTATATTATTTAATCATTATTTATTGTTTATGTTATATTTATTTCTTTAAGCATTTTTATACCCTACTTATAAGTGGGAGTTTTGATTTAGTTACACTAAATTCTTGGAACCATTTAAATGTTGGTTTGGTATTACCAACCATTTAAAGTGGATGCCTTGATTTATTATATATAAATATATTATAATATTAAATTCTTGGAACTATTTTAATGTTAGTTTTGTTTTACTAACCATTTAAAGTGGATGCCTTGATTTATTATATATGAATATATTATAATATTAAATTCTTGGAACCATTTAAATGTTTGTTTGGTTTTACCAACCATTTAAAGTGGGAACCTTGATTTAGTGTTTACAAATATATATAGCACAATAAATACTTGACCACATTTATAAGTTTTGGTATATATTATATACTTATAAGATAATAATTTATAACATAATATAAATATGATTATTTAATATATTGGAACCATTTTATTAAGTGGATTTCAATATTGTTCGTTAATGTTAACTTTATTAAAATAGCAAGAGTGGATCCTTTAATCTCAACTACTTAAATTAAAATTTGAACAATTAAAATTTACCCATTAAAGATTCAAACAATTAAAATTAAAAAGAAACAAAAACTAAAACAAAACAAAAAGACATTGTAGTGGACTTGTAATTATCTTAGCTTCTCTATGAATACGATGTCAATCACAATCATATCACATCACAATCTTGAACATAGTGCGATAGTTCCATCACAAAATCCATAGAAATGTACTCCCATTTCTATTCAGGAATCAATATTTCTATAACCAATCTCTTGGTTCCTCTCATTCTCTCATATTGGTGGCCAATATAGACATCTCAGTACAAATTTTGCCACAATTAATCTGATCTGTTTCTATCAAAACTATCTTTTAGAATTATCAGATATTGTCTGTCACCAGAATAAATACTGAATTGGCTACTGTGCACTTCCAACCATATCTGTCATTTCAAATTCAAATATTCGGCCCAACCAAGTCGATTATTCACATACAATACAGTATCACATACCTGATATCTGATTGATACTCTGCTCTAATCATCGAAATCATGTTCTGAACATTCTGATCAAAATTTTGAACTGCTTTAATTCGTAAAATCCGCTCTAATTTAACTCACACCGTATAGAGTCCCAAAGATATGTAATCTGTATCAAATACTGATTTAAAAGATAACAAGCCTCAAGCAGATTCAATACAACAATCGTATATAATATCCTGCTAAATTCATGCAACCACGAATTTCTGACACCGATGTCGTTCTCAGCCAACTGATCACGGCTTCAACTGTGCTAAAATCAATCGGTATACTATCTTCGGATATCAACTATCCTGAATACAATCTATCTCAATCAAGATGCACATCTCAACAATTTATGTATACACATCTCAGTTCTCAGAATATTCAATGCAATTTTTCACATATTCGATTCAGTCAGGCATATGCTTCGAATATATCAGAATATCATAGATAAACGAGCATAAAATCATCAGAATAATTCTAAACACTGGGTTCATCAATTCACAAACATAGCTGGAGCATCCCAAGAGAAACATTCAATCAAATATAACTCTCGGCCAGTAAATCTTCTAAATGATATTTCAATTCTTTCAATTCAACCAGTGTAATTCGGTGCGGAGTTCTAGAAATAATAACAGTACCTGGTATCGAATCAAGGCTGAAATTAATCTCCGTGACTGAAAGGCAAACCCGGAATCTCATCTGGGAAGACTTTAGCAACTATCCTGTCACTGGCAAATCAGTCAACGATACGCTCAATTTCAGTAAATCAAATGAATCTATAAGGAATCACTCCGTTCCTTTCGATAATCATCGAGTCATGAACATCACATATATCAAAGGTATTCTAAATCTAGAATCCTTACCGTACCATGTTCATTCTTCGGCCATTTCAGGTCCGAATCTTACTATTTCCTGGAAATTGTATGTGATAGCTCTGTACTTGGTCAACATATCAGTATCAATAATGCGGTCAGAATTAGACAACACCAGTACAATACAAGCTAACTCAATCTCATTCTCATCCTACTGCAGTAGACGATGTTTCACAGAATTCAATGATATCAACTTTTCCCCAAAAGGTAAAGAGATAATTACTACAGTAAATACAGACCCAACAGATAAAGCATATATCAATGCAATACATTCAGAAATCATGTATAGGATGTATTAGTGTCTCTCAATATATACACAAAATAATCACCAAAGAACAGTTACCTGCCACTATATCATCAAGTGCATTCTGGGTCTGTTCCTCGGTCACTACAACCAGATGATTCTGCTCCATGAGATCTCCGGGAACCTCTCTGTGGACAAACTCTAGCAAAATGTCCCTGCTGTCTACAGATATTGCATCTACCAGTCACTCCTTGGCATTGCTCCGTTAGATGTCTCCCTCCGCAAGTTCTGCAATAAATCCCCGCATAACTCGGGCTAGAACCACTGGAGCTAGATGAACCGCTCCCTAACTTCTTGAACTGTTTCTTTCGAGCTTTCAACTGTTCTTTCTTTCCACCACTGCTGCTGCCAATCTTGATTCTGGGAGGCATTTGTTGTGGTCTCGGTGCTAGAAGAACATACGAGGCTTCTTTTTGTCTCATCAGAACTGTTTCTGCTCTTCTGGCTCTGTTCAGTGTATCAGCAAAGTTATTCGGTTGTTTCACATTTACCAATGTACGTATGTCCGGATTCAATCCCTGGATGAACTGATCAAATACAGCTGCATCATTCCTAGCCACGTGAGGGGCAAAACGTAGCAAGGTGAAGAACTGGGCCAAATACTCATCAATATTCAACTGACCCTGTCTTAAATTTGCAAACTCTGCACTTTTATCTTGTCTGTATGATACAGGAAAGAATCTTTGATAGAATTCAACTTTAAAAATTTTCCATGTAATCACTGGACCACGCTGTTCTAAAGCTTCTTTGGTTACCAGCCACCAACTCCTTGCGACTTCCCGTAACTGGTTCCCAATTAGTTTAACTCTACAATCATCTGTGAAACCAAGAAATTCAAATAGCATTTCTATGTCCTCTAGCCAATTTTCACAATCTACTGGCGTCTCAGTACCCTTCAGAATCGGCAGTTGGAATGACTGAAACCTCATCAACTGTGTTTCCATCAGAGTTTCTGACACAACCATCTGATAAGTCGAAGTACTACCTCGTTCTGTAATTCTTCGAGGAGGAATATCTGATGATTACAAGAGTCAGCAATCATATGAGACAAATCCGTCTCAGTCCCTTTCTGATCAGCTTACCTCTGATCAAGAATGGGTTCTGATTCATTTCCAAATAATACACATTACCAATCAACTCAGATACTCAGGTAACATGTATATTTAAAAAAAAGTAAGCACATATTGCAACATTAGCATCTACAATGTAATTCAACATTATAATAAATCACATGCTAGCAAACACATGCAAGGAAAGAAAATTCATTCGACCCCGCTCACTAGCTTCTATCTCAGTCTGAAAAACCTACAGTTCTGGACCTATTGCTCTGATACCACCTGTTGTGGGGACCCGGACGCTAATCCATGTCTTAATCATTATTAACGTCAAATAACAATTAAGAAAAGTGGGACTAAAAATTTTCTTTTTAAATTATGAATGCGGAAACGTAATGTAATCTAGTTAATATACATATCAGTATAAAAGTACAACGTATGTACTACAGATATCTATATCCACTAGGTTCAGCATCTATACATCAAGGGCTGAATCCTACTCTGCTTCTGGGCCCGGATCTCCACGCTAACTATACTCTCTCATCCTCTTCCTAATCCTGATCCTGATCCTGTCCCACCTGTTGTCAAGCACACATACAAACAAGAAAACAGCCGGATAACTCCGGTGATAATTACATTCCCAGTATAAATCATGTATACATGCATTTCATATAAACAGTTATAAAAACATGAAATAAACATTCATAACATGTATCAAAATCAGAAACATGAATCAATATAAACTCTGAATATAACATGTATCAAATCCGACACATGAATCAACGCAAACTCTGAATCACCCTCAATGACTCATAGACTCTGACTCGACTCGTCCTAATCTAGAGATCCCGATCGGAATAAGAACATACACCCACCTACACTCCCGATCTTGGTGGTGGTATGTTCTTATTCACGTATTTCGGCCCTTTCCATATCGAACATCAGTAATAGAAGAAACTCCAATTCTATCCATTTCTATATGACCAAACATCCGATGTCTTGACCTATCCGTCACAGACTTAAGCATTTTCAACAATATCCTATCCTATGACAATGTGCAATGTGCCAGTGACGATTCCATCACTATCCGGCACTACTGTCACAAGATTACTCATTTACACTTACAATTAGGCGTATCCGCTTATGACTCAATACAAAAATCAATAAATCAAAGATATCAATTTCATTTAATTGCAAATATCAATGCAATAAAGTAAAGTATGTGATTTTGGAAAACTCAAGTCAATCGAACTCGAGTTGTGCAATCCCGCATCAACATAAATTTATACCTTTGTCTTCTCGATCTGACGAGGTCGAAGTCTCTAATTCAAATCTGTCCATACTCAATCTGGCAATGACAATATCGAATAGGCACAATATCAATAGTCAACTCAACTCAGATCTGTTCTGATTAATACTTAATCTAATTCAATATCGACGGTATAACGGTATAGTCCTGATATCCCCGTCAACTCAGACAACAATAGATATCAACAACAAGCCATAATCAGTAGCCAAACTAATCCATAATCTCAGAAATCTGAATAATCTCAATTCAATATCTGAAAAACCATAATAAATTCATAAACAGTCTGTTCTTCAATCTGTTCTCGATTATACGATGTCTAACATGTCAAGAACCTCATATATGAATCACATCCGATTCTGACAATACCATAATTTTAGATCATATGAGAAATCAATAAAACTTACGTCCTTGTGTAGCCGTTGTCGAGAGGAGCACAGTACTGTATCCGGATCTCAAATCAGATGGGCGGATCTTGAATAAGAAAATTTCTAAGAAATAAAAGGCGTAAGTTATTTTCTCACTTCTTGCCGCTTGCAATCTGAGGAACTGAAGGTTTGTCTATATATATATCTATACATACACGTTGCATCAATGAACCAAGTGTCGATTTTTCCTTTTGCATGACTTGCGCATATGCGAGCCCAAGCCCCGCGCATATGCGCGAGACCTACTGTCTCGGCAGACAACCTTCTCGGTAGCTCGCGCATATGCGCGCCCTTCATCCGCGCATATGCACGAGGCTCTCGGGTCATGATACTCACATCTCCGCATATGCGCGAGGTGTTCTGTCCTCGCACGTATTTCGTGTTTTCTTCCGTCTTTCCCAGTCTAATCTTTTCCGTCTATGATTACATCAATTATCACCAAATCATTTCAGATTACGGTAATCAAAATCTTGGGCCTTACAGTTCCTGTATCTAACAAAGTTTCAATAGTAATTTTAAATTTTTTATTGATAATAAGGGTTACTTTTGAGTACCATTTTTGAGAAATAATTTGATCAATTTTATTGACTCATACTATTTGATTTGTTTTATTATCATCTTTCGATAAAATATCTTTTTCATCTTCTTCTTCTTCATCAGAAGCAGAATATTTTTCCCAATTATGATTATTATTAATACTAAGAGTATTTACTCTTTCTTTTAATTATTTTATTTCAGATTTTATCTGATCTATTTCTTCTTTTAATTCGAAGATAGTAGGTTCTCTTTCTTTTTGTTTAGCTTTTTCTAATATTTTATTGTAAGAATATAATTCATATTCTTGTGCAGTGTTTTGTACTAATTTAGTAGGCTTCTTAATTGCCATGTTTAAATAATATTCTATAGCCTTTCTTTTTTCTAAAGGATCATTTATTTGATCTATAAGATCTAGAATGAAACTTTCTTCATTAGATATAACATTTATTTCTAATCCCATAAAATTTATGAGACAAGTATCGCAATCACAACCTGGATCACAAATTTTATTTTCTGATATTTCATAATTATTATCTGAACTACTATTAGAATATTCAGATATTTCTTCACCAATAATGTTAATATAAAAATCTTTTTGTTTTAAATCTTCTTCTTTAGTAAGAAGAATATTTATCAATGATTCTTTTAAATCATTGTTTATGTTGAGATTATTAATCTTTTTCTTGACATAACACTTATTAGCTTTATGTCCAATTTTTCCGCATTTCCATCATACTGGAACTTTAGTAGAATCATTTGTTATAGATTTTTTAAATCTTTTCTTAGAATATTTTTTAGGTTTTTCTTTATCTTTTAGATAATGCTTCTTTCTTTTAAAATGAAACCTTTTTCTTTTCTTATCTCTTTTTGGATATTGTATTGGTTGAAAACCGATTTGTTCACAAAAATCACCGATTTTCTATCTTTTGCATGTCAAGTTTTCTTTTTAACTTGATATCATTGCAAAGATTTATTCCTTCTACAGTTATTTTTGCGGATAAATCACCGTAAGTAAGTAAACTCCAATCTATAGAATTTGTTGGAGACTTAGATTTTAATCTATTCTTGACTCTTTCTGCAAAAAGAACTGGCAGTCCTGATATAAATTTTTCTTTCCAAAAATTTGCATTTCAATCATTTCTGGTTAAAACTTTTGTCATAAAAACATCTTTATACCATCTAAATTCAGATACTGTTGTACATCTCAAATTCATTAATTGTTCTTGAGATCTATCTAGTTGAAGCTCATTAGCTCCAATAAAATTAGATAGAATGGTATAAATAAGTTTCAATAATTAATAAGAATTATTCTTTTATTTCGATCTTATTAGTTACTTCGTAAGGAAGAAAGTAGCTCTACCCAGGGAAAATCCTTAAGTCAGGTACCGTAAAGCCTGTAAAGCCAAAGAGTAAGGTAGGTGTAAATCCTTGACAGTATCTACTTAATTCCAGAATGGATAAAATAATACGATCGTTTACAAAGAATAAATCTTCAAACAGTAATACTAAAAATAAAGAATTAATTATTTCTGAAAATTTCGAAAAGCATATTCAAAACTGGAAATTACCAGTATCTTTCAATATGAAGATATATAGATCTAATGGATTTAATTTTAAATCCGATTTTATAATAAAAAAAAATTGAAGAAGCAATTCCTCTAAAAGGAGGATATGATTTATTTAGTTTATTACCTCAAAGACTTGTTGATATTCATAAGAAATCTTACAAATTTATGCATCTCGGTATGATTCAAGTAGGTTTAAAACCTCTCACTAGATTAGGTTTAAATACTTCAGCCTTAATTATTGTACGAGATCAAAGGCATAATAAATTTGAAGATTCCATATTAGGAATAATAGAGTTCTCATTCTGCGAAGGACAAATACATTTTAGTTGTTTTCCTAATTTCTCACTATCTCTTTCTAATTCAAATATCATGAAAGCCCTCACTTTAAACATAAAAACTGAAGGCTTTGACATGATAGATGGAACAGAAAATGTTGTTCTATTATACAGAATTCATAATTAATACGAATCAAATCAGTTCAAAAAGAGGGGAAACTACTCTTTTTATAACTGATATTAATAAAAGTAATATTATGATTCCTAAAACAATTAATTGGAGTCAAGTTACTTTGCCAGAAATCTGGAAGATGGAGAATATTGTTCCGTCTCTTAAAGAAGAATCTAGAAAACTAGAAAGTATAGTTCAATATGTTGATGGTGATGTTGAAATAAATTCTCATCCCAACGTCATTTACGAATTAAACTTCCTGAAGAAAGTAGAAATTCTACTTCTTCTATATCTGATTTTGAAAAAATTAGTATATCTGGTCTTCAAAAGACTAATGATAATATATCTCAACCAAAATATAAGGTTGAAATACCCGAATCTAGTGCTTCTCGATTTCAAAGAAGTTATTCTGTTAATAATAGAAAAACTAACTCCCCTACATTCTCTGATATGTGTTATAATGTTATGGTTATTAGTAATCATAATCTTATTCAAGAAAGTTTTAAAAAGATTAAATATCTAAATAAGAAAAAATGGTTTTTAAGTTGTTCAATCCCAAAACAACAAACTTTATATTCTTCAAGATATTTAGAGTGTGTTGAAGAAACTAAATTAAATTTAGATTTTTTCAAATGGATAGAGAATTTATATTTTCCTGCAAGAAATAAAATATTTCAAAATTTTAATGATGAGTCTTTTATAAATACTTTTAAATCAACCTATAAATTATATGTTCATGAAACTGGAGAAGAATCTTTTGAGATTCATCCTCCTTTCACTACTTTACAAATTAAGAAGGGTAATAAAGAAATATATACTGCTCCCATAAAATCTGAAATAGGAAATGGTAATTTTGACCATATAATTCATCAAAATAATTTTACTAGCATTACTTTACATTATTTAAGAAATCAAACTACTAGAATAGAAGAAATTTTATCAAAGTCTAAACGAGAAACTTTTAGTGGTGAAAGTTCAAAAATTTTAATGATAAAACCTCCTCCTAATCTTAAACAAGAAAAATTTCTTTTAAGCTCTAAAAAAGATGAAAATTTTATGGAAGGTCTAATAGAACGATTACAAAAAATCAATATAAAAGAAAAATGTTCTATCTCATTAATCACCAAAGATGAACAACTTGAAAATTCTTCAAGTTTTCTGAAGATGAAATGCAAATTAATAAAATGCATAAAGTATCAATTGTAAAACCTTTTTATAAAAAAGCAACACCAATTGATCTTCAAATAGAAGAAAAGAAAGATTATGTTCAATTTAATGGTGAAGCCATTACTAAATGGAATATAGATGGTAAATCTGAATATCAGATAAAAACTGTAATTAAACAAATGTTAATATACTCCTCTGTCGCCAAAAATAAAAGGTAATAATGATAGGCAAATTGCTCAAGCTATTATTACTGGTTTTACTGGCCAACTTCAAGGTTGGTGGGATTTTTATCTTTCAAAAGATGCAAAGAATAAAATTCTTAACTCTTCTATATTTGATCTTAATGGAAGAGAAGAGTCAGATGCGGTGAATACACTTATTTATACCATTCTATCTAATTTTATTGGAGCTAATGAGCTTCAACTAGATAGATCTCAAGAACAATTAATGAATTTCAGATGTCCAACATTATCTGAATTTAGAAGGTATAAAGATGTTTTTATGACAAAAGTTTTAACCAGAAATGATTGCAATGCAAATTTTTGGAAAGAAAAATTTATTTCAGGACTGCCAGTTCTTTTTGCAGAAAGAGTCAAGAATAGATTAAAATCTAAGTCTCCAACAAATTCTATAGATTGGAGTTTACTTACTTACGGTGATTTATCCGCAGAAATAACTGCAGAAGGAATAAATCTTTGCAATGATATCAAGTTAAAAAGACAACTTGACATGCAAAAGATAGAAAACAAAAATATTATCGGTGATTTTTGTGAACCAATCGGTTTTCAACCAATACAATATCCAAAAAGAGATAAGAAAAGAAAAAGGTTTTCTTTTAAAAGATAGAAGCATTATCTAAAAGATAAAGAAAAACCTAAAAATTATTCTAAGAAAAGATTTAAAAAATCTATAAAAAAATGATTCTACTAAAGTTCCAGTATGCCGGAAATGCGGAAAAATTGGACATAAAGCTAATAAGTGTTATGTCAAGAAAATGATTAATAATCTCAACATAAACAATGATTTAAAAGAATCATTGATAAATATTCTTCTTAATAAAAAAGAAGATTAAAAATAAAAAGATTTTTATATTAACATTATTGATGAAGAAATATCTATTCTAATAGTAGTTCAGATAATGATTCTGAAATATCAGAAAATAAAATTTATTATCCAGATTGTGATTGCAATACTTGTCTCATAAATTTTATGGGATTTGAAATAAATGTTATATCTAATGAAGAAAGTTTCATTCTAGATCTTATAGATCAAATATATTATCCTTTAAAAAAATGAAAAGCTACAGAACATTATCTAAACATGGCAAATAAAAAGCCTACTAAATTAGTATAAAATACTGCACAAGAATATGAATTATATTCTTACAATAAAATATTAGAAAAAGCTAAACAAAAAGAAAGAGAACATACTATCTTCGAATTAAAAGGAGAAATAGTTCAGATAAAATCTGAAAAAAAAAATATTTAAAAGAAAGAGTAAATACTCGTAGTATTAATAATAATCATACTTGGGAAAAGATTCTACTTCTGATGAAGAAGAAGATGAAAAAGATATTTTATCGAAAGAAGATAATGAAATAAATCAAATGATATGGGTCAATAAAATTGATCTAATTATTTCTCAAAAGTGGTACTAAAAAATAACCCTTATTATCAATAAAAAATTTAAAATTACTATTGAAGCTTTGTTAGATACAATAGCTGATGTAAATTCCATTAGTGAAGGAATTGTTCCTTCTAAATATTATAAAAAGACTAATCAATTTATAACAGCTGCTAATAAGCAACCCCTTATAGTAAATTACAAATTGTCCGATGTGGCAATATGTAATTCAGGGGTTTGTCTTAATACAATTTTTATTCTTATTAAAAATAATTCTACTCCTGTTATATTAGGAACACCTTTTTTCCAAATGTTATTTCCTATTAATAAAATTAATGAAAAATGATTATATACCAACATTAAAGGAAATGATATATTTTTCCCATTCACAACAATACCTGTATCGAAATCCATCAATATTTTACAAAAAATAGTAACTAATAAAGAAAATTTTGTTACTTCATTAAAAGATGAAATTATTTTCAAAAATATTAAGGAGAAAATAAATTCTGAAGAAGTTCAAGAAAAAATAAAAATTATTTTAGATACCATATCTAAAGAGATTTGTGCTGATGTTCCTAATGCATTTTGGAGTAGAAAAAAACATCAGGTAAGTCTACCTTCTACTGATGATTTTACTGAGGATAAAATTCCTACAAAAGCTAGACCCATTGCTATGGGACCTAGACTTTTAAATTATTGTAAAGAAGAAATAGACAGTCTTCTTAAAAAGAATTGATTAGACCAAGTAATAGTTCTTGGAGTTGTCCAGCATTTTATGTTGAAAATGCAGCAGAAATAGAACGAGGACCTCTTAGACTTGTTATTAATTATAAACCACTTAATAAAGCATTAAAGTGGATAAAACATCCATTACCAAATAAAATAGATTTATTAAATAGATTATTTAAAGGAAAAGTATTTTCCTCTTTTGATTTAAAATCAGGATTCTATCAAATTCTTCTAAAAGAAGAAGATAAATATAAAACTGCTTTTACTGTACCATTTGGACATTACGAATGGAATGTAATGCCATTTGGACTAAAAAATGCGCCAATGAAATTTCAAAATATAATGAATGAAATTTATAATTCATATATAGATTATATCATAGTTTATATTGATGATGTCCTTATTTATTCTGCTAATATTCATCAATATTTTAAACATCTTAATATATTTATTCAAGCTACTAAAATAGCTGGTTTAGCAGTAAATCAGAAAAAGGTAAAACTTTTTCAAACTAAGATAAAATTCTTAGGACGTTATATTGAAAATGGAATAATGATTCCTATTGAAAGAGCAATTGTTTTTGCTGATAAATTTACTGATAAAATCACTGATATAAATCAATTACAAAGATTTCTTTGTAGTCTTAATTATATTGGAGATTTTTATAAAGATCTCGCTCAAGACTGTAAATTATTATTTCAAAGGTCGAAGAAAAATCCTCAACCATGGACTAATAGTCATACTTTAGGAATACAAAAAATAATAGAAAGAGTTAAAGAACTCCCTTGTTTATCTATTACTAATCATGAGCATTCAAAATAGTTGAAACAGACGCCTCTGATATTGGATATGGAGGAATACTTAAACAAAAAATAGATAATACATCTAAAGAAATTCTCGTCCGATACACTTCTGGAACTTGGAATAATACACAGAATAATTATTCTACAACAAAGAAAGAAATCCTTTCAATTGTTAAATGTATTACCAAATTCGAGAGTGATCTTTTAAATAAAAAAATTTTATTAAGAGTTGATTGCAAATCAGCTAAAGATATTCTTTTAAAATATGTTAAAGTAATAGCATATAAACAAATATTTGCTAGATGGCAAGCCATATTAGCTTGTTTTGATTTTGATATTGAACATATCTCTGGAAAATCTAATTCTTTACCAGATTTTCTAACTAGAGAATTCTTGCATGGATCAACCTTTGAAGACAGCCCTAAAGAGGCCAGCAACAGGAAAAAAACCAAGGAATAAACCACCCTTTAAAAGAGGTGCACCTATTCCTCAACCTAATATGGCCACTGAAGAAGAGAAATTTGATCCAATTAAAGAATTTGCTGAGGATCCAACTGCTTATGACATACATTATTATAATAATGCAATATTTTCTTTAAAAGGATCCAAAGAAGAATTAAAATATCCCTATTTATTTTCAGAATATCTAAATTGTTGTCATGTAAATAAAGATCTAATAGGTCTATCTCCAATTCATATAGATCAAAGCTATTTAATTAAATATCTACAACCCAAATTGGGAAGAAAAACAAGGGAATATATTGAAACAATTTTAGTCGAAACTGGCTCAGTTGAGATCCAACATATGGATCGCAATCGCGATTTTGCCTTTTCTAAAATGATCATAAAGAAAATTATCCCAGCAGCTAATTGTGGTTTACCACTTGGTCAAGCTCGTCAATTAAACACTTTTCAGGCAATCACTACTACAAAAACGGCATTCGACAACGGATTTTATCCGTTGTCGTAGTCATACTAAAACTGTTGTAACTGAGGGTGTTGTTGAAAGTCCGTTCAACGACAACGATTTTTATCCGTAGTGGTAGGTCGAATTTGCGATGGTTTCTTAAAACCGTCGTAAATAATATTAGCGACGGATTTAGTCAAAACCGTCCCTAATTTTGAATTAGCGACGGTAAATGAGCGACGGTTCTCAATAAATTCCATCGCTACTTTTAGCGACGGTTTATAATCATGATTTCCGTCGCTAAATTGTTTCGAAATATAAAAAAAAACTTTTTATAATTTAATAAATCTAAAAAACTAAAAATCGAAACTAAAATCGTGTCAAAGAGAAAAATTTTAAGTGTTGTGAAGTAGTAAAATCGTTTAAGAGAGAAAAATTTTAAATTTTGTGAAGTGGTGAGAATAATTTTAAGTGTTGTGAAGTAGTAAAATCGTATAGGAGAGAAAAATTTTAAGTGTTGAAGTGGTGAGAAAAATTTTTAAGTGTTGAAGTGGCGAGAAAAATTTTAAGTGTATGTGAAGTGATAAATTTGTGTAGGGAGAAAAATTTAAGTGTTGTGGAGGGTAATGGACCGAGTATGGTGATATTCATAGACAGTTTGCGACGGGTTTTGTTTAAACTGTCGCTATTAGCGACTGTAATTGAAAAACCGTCGCACTTTTTAATTTTGCGACTGTTTGGATCTAAAATGTCGCTAAATTTAGCTACTATCTCAATTGGTACCAGACTTGTGCTAAGTATCTATATGTCCAGGAGATCTTAGGTTCGAGTCTGGGGAGGTACAAACTCCAGTGCCTGGGCTGGAGGAGTCATTGAGTAATGGGACATGGGATAACCGACTCCCACCAGTTGGATCGGGAGCAGCCCATGGGCATTACAACAATTGGTACCAGACTTGTGCTAAGTATCTATATGTCCAGGAGATCTTATGTACGAGGCTGGGGGGGGACAAACTCCATTGCCTGGGCTGGAGGAGTCATTGAGTAATGGGCCATGGGATAACCGACTCTCGCCAGTTGGATCGGGAACAGCCCATGGGCATTACATGTTAAGACCATGGCAATGCGAGAATCAAAGGACCTGAACAAGGTCGAACTTCATGATTTATTTGCAGATTTAAAAACATACGAGTTTGAGTTGCAAACCAGAGAAGGGGAACTTTCTACACCAGTTTCTACGACTGCCCTAGCTGCTGTCAGACTGGAACCAACTGGTTCAGCTGACAAATCTGCTGATCAGTTAAGTAATGACGCTATGTCATTATTTGTCAAAAAGTTTGGAAGATTTATGATAAGAAGTCAAGGAAACTTCCAAAGACAATATCAGAAAAATAACTCCAAAGAAGAACCTAATTGTAAGGCTCGAGATTTTATCATGTTAATCCGAGATTATTTAATTTATGAATTTTGGAATGTTGAGTCATATTCCATGGTTTTACAATTCCATAGGATTGATATTGAATTAAAAAGAGTTGTGAGGTCCAAATTGCAAATAGTGAAGATTTCAGGGGCTAACATGCAATTAATGATATTTGATGGGACACTTGGCTTACTATGCATTGAAGTATATATATATTTGCAATCTCCTTAACAATTCAGAAGGAAGAAACCGAGAGTTCTCTAGAGCAAATTCTTTCAAGCTTCAATTTTTCTTAGAATTTGATTTTGTACGATCCGTCTATCAGAATTTCAATCCGAGCACGGTTCTGTACTTCTCTTGTCAACAACTACAACAGGACATAAGTTTTATTGATTTCTGATATGATTTGAAATTATGATATTGGAGGAATTGTGATTTGACTATTATTATGTGTTCTGGATATACTGAGCAGTATATATTTGAAGTCAGATCGAAGAACAGACCGTTTATGCAATTGTTATGATTTTCAGAATTGATATGATTGAGATTGTACAGCTTTGAGATTATGATCTGTTATTGTTAAGATTATGAGGTGTATTGATATCGATTATGAGATTGTGGAATTATGATTGTATTTGTTGAGATTATAAGTTGCTGAGATTGTTTATTGATATTGAGTTGCCGAGGGTATGTCGAGATTGTACCGTTATGCCGTCAGAATTTGATAAGATTGAGATTGATCAATCATGTCGTGATTTGAGTTGTATATTGATATGGTACTTCTCGAATGCCATTCCAGATTGGTATTGAAGATTTTAAAACAAAGCTGAACCCTGAGAAAAGAAAGGTATAAATCAATGTTAAACCGGGAAGAATGACTCAAGTGAGTTAGAACTTGAGTTTCCCTAAACCACATACTTATTTGCTATTGTTTTCAGTTATTTAAATTTATTGCATTGGTATGATTGTTCTATTGATTTATAGAACGCATGATTTAGACGATTGGTCTTGTGACAGAGGTACCAGATTGTGATAGAGTAGTCACTGGCCCATTGCACATTGTCACAGAGGAGTAATTGGCGGATGTGCCAAAGTCTTTGACGGATAGGTCAAGACGCTGGATGTTTGGTTTATATCAATGTTTGCTTAGGAGTGGAGTTACTTCTATTGCTGAGATTCGATATAGTATGCCAACGTCTGGAAAACCGGGATCCCTAGACTAGGAATGAGTCTAGTCTGAGATGTGGAGTCACGAGTTTATTTACAGGTTTATATTGATTCATGTGTTCAGATTTGATACATGTTCTTGATATCTATTTCATGCGTTTCTATCAATTATATGATTGCATGTTTTGTTGATTTATACTGGGATGTATTTCTCACCGGAATTATCCGGCTGTTGTCGTGTTTGTATGTGTGCATGACAACAGGTGGGACATGATCAGGGTCGAGGAGATGAGGAGAGATCGTGATTAGAGTGGAGACTACGGACATTGATGTAAATATGGTTTAAACACTTGATAATTAGTTGTTAAACCTGAGTTTTAAATGGTTGTATGTTGTACAAGACTTATACTGTTATACTGATATGTATATTAGATGAATTCCATTACGTTCCGCACTGTATAAAAAATTTTTTTAACATTGATTAATTAATTAATTTGATCCAATTATCCCAATGACGATTAAGAAGATGATTAGCGTCCGGGTCCCCACACTAATGCTTAATACAACTGTGGCAAAACTGGTCATTTAATTGCTGACTGTCCCAAGCCAAAGAAGGACAGTCGAGGCTCAACTGAAAAGAGAAAGAAACCTTATGAGCACAAGAGAAGATCTAAGGATGATTAGAAATCTTACCGAAAGAAGCATGAGGTGCTTCCAGATGAGGAAAGCAAGTCCAAATGGGCAGAATCGAACCTGAGAGCTTGAGTTGTTCCAGTGATGATGATGAAGAGGTCAAGCGTCTGATTGCTGATGACATAGAACCGGAGTCAATTCGACTTTAGTTCAACTGATTTCAAACGAGATGAACTCATTTCTACACTTCATGACATGGTTAATGATTATCACAAGGTTGCCTTATCTTTTGAGAAGACCAGAGCAAAGCAAACTGATTCCAAAGACAATAAAACTGAAACCGATGAATCAGTTGATCAATGCTGAAAGAAGCAAGAATCAATCAATGATTCAGTAGTTGATGCTTGGGAATTCAAAGCAAACTGAGCTTATTAAAGCATGTAATATATCATCTGTTGCATTAGCTGAAATACAAGATAATCAAAAATCAGTTACTGATAAAATTGGCTTAGGGTTCAGCAACCAAGATGAAACTTCCACCAGTGAAACTCAGCCAAAACTGAACATGAGCAAAGGGAAATACATTCACTTTGTAAAATCAGTTATGGTACAAGAACAACCTGAGCCAAGTATACCAGTTGTGCAGCCTATTGAAAATAAGAACAAGGCTAGAAGGTATGGTATTGGTTATAGCCCAAAAATTTCAACAGACCCACAAAGTAAGTCACCAAAAAGGTTCAACAATAAATACCTGAACTATTCTAATGGCTACTTCAATTACTGTAACAGTAAGACAATTCAGAGAAGATATCGGCTGAACAACCAGTTGAACAAAGCTAAAGGTCATATTACTTCATCTACACACTACACACCAAGCACACACAAGCCAAGAAACACCATTTGGAACACATCAACTGGAAAGTCAGTTAGATTGATCCAAGTCTGGGTTCCTAAAGGACTAATCAGTTTAGGACCCAAATAGAAGTGTATACCAAAATTATACTGTGTGTGATTGCAGGTGATAGGTACAAACAAAGAATCAATCTGGTATCCGGACAGTGGATGCTCGCGTCATATGACAAGGGATGGAAATTTGCTATCTCAGCTGATCAAATACACTGGTCTAAAAATCAGTTTTGGAGACAACTCCAAAGGTAAAAATGTGGGTAAGGGTAAGCTTATCCATGGTAATTGTGACGTCCCGAAAATTTGAGGTCCACATGAACCACATGCATGCAAATTATTAAATTTTTTTTGTATTGTATTAAATGGTTTTAACGCATGTTTATCTCATTAATTTGGGTTTTAATTCATGATTTATGAATTTGCATTAATTTAAATTATAATATGTTTAGTTGATCCACGTTAAAACATTTTCCTTGAGTTTCATGTTTCAGGCGATTATTCGATACGGAATCGAGGAAAGGAGACCGACGACGATTTTGGCAATTTTAAAATTGGTATTTTATTTTAAGACAAGAAAGTGTTATTTTAAATGATTTATTTAGTTTCTAGCATTTTTAAAGCCAAATTTGATTATTAAGTGATTTTATGAGTTTTTAAACTTTTAAAAATGTGTCACTTGTGCATTTTATTTTAAATTAGAGGTGTTAGAAAATTTAGTATTAGATTATTATTGTTTTATTATTAATTATTTACTTATGTATGATTATCCCCTAATTAGGCAATTAATTATTAATTAAGCACAATTTTGCCCCATTATAAATTATTTACCCATGCATGATTATCCCCTAATTGGGCAATTAATTATTAATTAAGCTAATTAGACCCTAATTACCATGTTAATTATGTAATTAAGAAATTTTTATTCTCCCTAATTACCTAAACTCACGCACACACACACCCCATACACGTCCCACACACACACAATTCCTTTGGTTTGTTCCACTTCATATTTTGAGAGAAACTTAGGGTTTTAAGTCTAAGTAGCAGCTGCCTCTCCCTGTTAAAGGAATTCAGCAATTTTCGTCCGTTTTATTCAAAGAAAAATCGTGCCACGTTCGTCCCGTATCAACCCTCGCATCCTTCCCGCTTCGGTGTCGTCGTTTTGGTAACTTTAAAAATTAAAAGGCATGTATATTTTTTTTTTTGCATCGATCTTGTTATAGTAATAATTTTGATGTATATTGTATGAAAAACATATGTATGTTATGCAAAAGTTTGAGCAAAAATGTTTGGATCGCTTTTGAAATGATTTTTGGATCTCAAAACTCGAAATTTCTGTCATTTTAAATACTACGACTTTTCGATCGATTTTCTGGAAAAACTTTCAACAAATAAAAATTAGAAATTTTTAATACCTTGGATTTAACAGTAAATTCGTAATTTTTGGATAAGAAATGAGTAAGTTATGATCGTTTTCGTGGGACTGCTCAAACTTCAATTTTATGAAAATGCGTTCTTGAAAAGTTCTTGAAGTCCTCGATATTTTTAAGTACGTTCGACGTGCAAAGAAAATATTTTAATTTTTTTGAGGTATGCTAAATGTCTTGTGACCAAATTATGAATGGGTTTGGAAGTTGGTGAACGTGGCCGAGGACCTCTCCACCTCGGTAAAGCATGACCGAGTTTAGATCAGGATTGGAAAGCCGTAAAGCATGACCAGAGACCAATCCACCCGTTAAAGCATGAACGGGGACCTCATGTATGTGGTAGTGGACTTTCTTTGCCAGCCCAGTACTGTGGTTTAGTCTGATCAGGCACATTTATGTATGGGTCATTCGCTTTGAAACATATCTCTACGCAAAATTATGTTATGTATGCTCAAGTATGTATGATGCATGTATGTTTAAGAAAAGTTTTATGATGATGGCATCTCTACGTTTATGCTACTACGCTCAAGTTTCAAGTATGTTTATGCTATTACGTTCAAGTTTCAAGTATGTAAGCCTTACTTTAAAAATACATGTGTTTTTATTACGTATTACTTGTTATATCCAGCTTATACGTGTTGAGTCTTTAGACTCACTATACTTGATCGATGTGGGTGTGGACGAGTTTGTGGAGACGAGGGGTGGGGACCAATGAGTCGACTTGGACTGCGCTGGAGGCTAAACCCGAGGACCGCCCATGTTTTAAGATTTTTATGCGTGTTTCAAATTTTCTGGATTTTTAAGGGGATTGTTTACGATGTTTATCGATTACTCTAGCAAACTTTATTTATCATCTTTTTTCGCAAATATTTTGGATGAACAGTATATTTTTTTCGAAATTTGAAGGATGATTACTCATTTAAGAAAATTTTTATTTTCCCGCAAATTTTAAAGTATGTTCAAAAGTACGGTACATTACAGTTGGTATCAGAGCGGTGTTCTTGTAAAGGGTTATGCCTAATGCCAGTTGCGAGAAGCTCAAGAAGTCACACCTCAAGTTTGTAAGTTTTAAAGTCTTTTAAATAGTAAGCATCGAGTCATGATTTCAGCATGTGCATGTTTTAATGCTATCAACTTTATGTTTAAATGACATACGTTTTAGAGTACATGTTTACCTGTCGTTATGATTTGAGATTGGTTCTTTAAACTTTTTATGCATGTTACGACATGAAATGCGAAATTATATGACTTTCATGCATGCTGGCTTTGTGGTATTGGATATGCTTGAGAATTCAACTATTGGGCGTTACGAATTGTTATTAACGATTTAACCATATCGATTTTTGGTCAGTAAGTACTGATGTTCTACTCCTTGAGTCATAAGTTAATCATGAAAATTCTGAATGCTTTCGGGACTTAGATTTTTAAAATACTGATGATTAGTGGTTACTAGTTGAGTTAACTTTTAAAAATTTCGTATAAGGAATAATGATTCGAAATCTGCGACAACCTTTAGCAGTATAAAAAAATTGTGTAATTTGGGATTTTAAGTATTGATAGAAATGTAAGATTGGTTATAAGAATTGATTTTTGGATTTAATAAGCTTAAGATTATTGAATTTATGAAGCGGAAAACCTATAAAATGGAAGTAGAAACGCCAAGAACTTATGGATAATTGTAAGATTTTCAAAATTATGGACAAAGTTGGGTAATATCAAGGAAATTAGAAATTTATTTTTGCAATTGTTAAGGAATTTGGGGACTAGTTTAGTAATAAGTGAGAATTGAATTGTTTGAATTATAGGAATTTTCGCTGATTTAGGCTTGAAAAGATATTTAGAACCTTGTAATAACTGGGTTATAATGTTATAAGGAATGGTAATCAAGGGCATTGTAGGATGAATCAATATTGGACTTAAAAATCTAAGTGTTAGTGGAATAATGCAGAGGCAAATTAAGAATTTAGAGTGATAACAATTTTAGATAAAGTTGATCAATTAGTCAAGTTATAAGATTAGACAGTAAGTTAACTTATTTTTGAGAGCTTAAGGTTTGATGTAGCATAACTTTTAATCATGATCTTAACAGTTAAAGTTATACCTTTGTTAGGGTTAAATTTTTTCTAGAAAGTTGCGTATGATAGTTGGTTATATTACTTTTTAGACGAATGTATGAAGTGAGACAGGCACCTTGTCTTGAGGAATATTTGTAAGTCATTAAGAATCTTAGGATTAAGTGGATATAAATACTTGAATTTGGTCATCTAAGACTACTTGGGTTGTGTAAGTTTGAATTTTAAGTTTATGAAATAGGTGTTAATACGGGGATATTGGGTAAAATAAAAACAAAAGAGAATTAGTTGTATTCAACATAGGTTATCAATGGACGAATATTAAGATTTATATCGAGTAAGAAATCTAAAATCTTTATATGAGGATTCTAGAATTCTATGGTTTATAAGTGAAGTTGATTTATTAGAGTTAGTCCATCATTAACAGTGGGAAACTTATTAAGTTTTATACGTTAGAATGAATTAAGTATTGAGGATACGTCAAAGTGTGACATTCGCTCCAATGAGAAAGGTCCAAGTATTTTAGGTCTCAACTATAATGTAATTGGGAAGGAAATAGTTTAAGCATGTGTTTGATGCTATGAAGGTTTTATTATTTAAGCAGAAGATCGATATTGTATTTTTGGGGTTTTATGTATTAATGTTACTCGAAATTTAAGATTAGCAACAATTTTATATTTGGGATGTACTTGTAAATAGCTGAGTTACGTAAGTTTTGTGTCGTAAGGTAAAGATTCGATTCAAGGATCGTGGGTCAATATTATTATGGGGTTAAGATAAGGTTTAACTTTTGATTGTAGTACCAAGGATAGAAGTTGAACAGTAACTTTTGAACTGCATAAATGCTAATGTAATAGATCGATGAACATTACGGATATAGTATAAGGAAAGTAAGATACGATAAGTTTGAACCTCCATTTCTAATATTGGGAATTGTTAGAAAGGTCAGAATTCGAGGTCATAGTAAAGTAAAACTAAGACGCCATAAGTCTCTTTAAGTTGTGATTCGCGAACGAGATTTTTTAAAGGCAATTTAATTTGGATTGAAAAGACGTAAGGACAGCCTAGGACTTAAATTTTTATCAAAGTAGCGCAGCGGGAGCGTAGATTATTGGGATACTAGAATTAAGAATCTAAACTTTTAGATTATCGAGGATAAGCGAATTTCGGAGACAAAATTCAATTTAAGGGGGATAGATTGTGACGTCCTGAAAATTTGAGATCCACGTGAACCACATGCATGTAACTTATTAAATTTCTTATGTATTGTATTAAATGGTTTTAACGCATGTTTATCTCATTAATTTGGAATTAATTTCATGATTTATGAATTTGCATTAATTTAAATTATAATATGTTTAGTTGATCCACGTTAAAACATTTTCCTTGAGTTTCATGTTTCAAGCGATTATTCGATGCTTGATCGAAGAAAGAAGACTGACGACGATTTTGGCAATTTTAAAATTGGTATTTTATTTTAAGGAAAGAAAGTGTTATTTTAAATGATTTATTTAGTTTCTAGCATTTTTAAAGCCTAATTTGATTATTAAGTGATTTTATGAGTTTTTAAAGTTTTAAAAATGTGTCACTTGTGCATTTTATTTTAAATTAGAGGTGTTAGAAAAGTTAGTATTAGATTATTATTATTATTTCCTTATTAATTATTTACTCATGCATGATTATCCCCTAATTAGGCAATTAATTATTAATTAAGCACAATTTTGTCTCATTATTAATTATTTACCGATGCATGATTATCCCCTAATTAGGCAATTAATTATTAATTAAGCTCATTAGCCCTTAATTACCTTGTTAATTATGTAATTAAGCAATTTTTATTCTCCCTAATTACCTAAACTCACGCGCGCACACACTTTTACACACACCCATACACGACCCACACACACACACTTCCTTTGGTTTGTTCCACTTCATATTTTGAGAGAAACTTAGGGTTCTAAGTCTAAGTAGCAGCCGCCTCGGCCACGTTCACCGACTTCCAAGTATGTATGATGCAAGTATGTTTAAGAAAAGTTTTATGATGATGGCACGTCTACGTTTATGCTACTACGCTCAAGTTTCAAGTATGTTTATGCTATTACGTTCAAGTTTCAAGTATGTAAGCCTTACTTTAAAGATGCATGTGGTTTTATTACGTATTACTTGTTATATCTAGTTTATACGTGTTGAGTCTTTAGACTCACTAGATTTGATCAATGCATGTGAGAACGAGTTTGAGGAGACGAGGGGTGGGGACCAATGAGCTGACTTGGATTGTGCAGGAGGCTAAACCCAAGGACCGCCCATGTTTTAAGATTTTTATGCATGTTTCAAATACTCTGGATTTTTAAGGGGATATTTTACGATGTTTATCGATTACTCTAGCAAACTTTATTTATCATCTTTTTTCGCAAATATTTTGGAGGAACAATATATTTTTATCGAAATTTGAAGGATGATTACTCATTTGAGAAAATTTTTATTTTTCCGCAAATTTTAAAGTATGTTCAAAAGTACCATACGTTACAGTAATTTTACTATCAAAGATGTTTTACTAGTTGAGAATTTGAAGTATAACTTGATTAGCATCATTCAGTTCGAGAAACACACTTGTTCAGTTAGAAACTCATCTGATGAGATCATCCTAACTGGCGATTGTTGTGAGAACACCTACAAAGTCAGTTGGACTGAGCAACCTTATGCACAAGTTTGTTTTAAAGCTTCCAATTTTTCTAAAAACTAGTTGTGGCATAAGAGGTTGAACCACCTAAACTTTAAATATATTGCTTATCTGAGTAACCATGATCTTGTAACTAGTTTGCCCAAAATAGATTTTTCAAAATATAAAATTTGATCAACATGTTAGTTTGGTAAACAAGTAAGATCTTCATTTAAAAACAAGGGTTGTGAATCATATTTCAGATGCTTAGAACTTCTAGATATGGATCTTTTTGGTCCTATACCAGTCATGAGCTTAGGATGAATGAAATACACCTTAATAGTCGTGGATGATTATTCAAGATTTACTTGGGTTATTTTTTTCAAATTCAAAGACCAAACTGCTGCTGTAACGTTCGAAAAACAAACCTACGTAAACAGAATGCATGCAAAATTATTTTAATTGCTTAATTGTTTTATTTAATTGCTTTTAAATGCTAGCATGATATTTGTTATATGATTGCATGATTAAATGATAATATGACATGATTACATGAAATTAACTATTTTACCCGAATATTCGATAATAGGCAGAGAAAAGGAGACTGGGACAACCAAGACAAGATTATGTATTTTTATTTAATTAATGGCAAGAATTCCTAATATGATTTAAAAATGATTTAATTTTCTTAAAAATGTTGGGGTTCGAATTATTTTACGAGTCGAGCTCGATTTTTCCCGGGAAGCCGGTTTTGGGCAAACAAGGAGTTTTAAAAGATAAAAAATATTATTTTATGGAAACTTATTTTATAAACTTTTATTTTTTAATTAAATAAGTGTTATTGGGTGTAATTTAATTAATTTAAGTAGGCTCAATTACCCTTAAGCTTGCAAACCCAAAACCAAATCCCATTAGCATACAATTATCGAAATATTGAGGAAGAAAGAAGGCTAGAAGTTCTTTGTCGTCTGGTCGTCCAACGTCGCATCTTCGCCAATGATCGCATATTCGAGTGTTATAAACGCAAAGGCACATTCTCTAAACTTTTTAAAACATCATACAAATCATGATATGTTTGATTTAATTGTTTATTCATGAAAAAAATAGGTGTTTGAATATTTTTAACGGTGGGACGTTTTTTTCAAAAATACGTTGCTTTTACTCTTGTGTTGGTTGTGCAAGATGCAAGGGTTCAGTTCTTATGCATGGGGGCAGGTGGCTCGACCAGGTCTGGAGGTTGGGTCCTTGGGGTCATGGTTAGGTCCTAGGAAAAGTCCTAGCATGGCTAGGACTCGTGTACCAGGCTGGGGAAGAGTCCACGAAAGCTAAGGCTCTCCCCAAGCTCTTCCGCGAGCAGCTGCTGTGCAGGCGGCGGCTCGGTTTGGGGCTAGGCTAGGTGGTCCATCATGGGTCCTAGGGTGATGGGCAGGGGTCGGGCCAGGGGCTGGAGTGGCTTGGGTCACAGCTGGCTCGAGCAAAACGTGAGAAGCTTGGGGTAATCCAAGACGCGCAACTTGTGTCTTCTGATCCAGGGGGTCGCAGCGTGGGTTCCAGGGTTTGGGCTGGCCTGAGTTGGGTCTTGGCGAGGTCCAATGATCAAACTTCACCCAAAATGATATATGATTTAAAGCTTTATGATTAAAATGATTTTATGATTTATGATGATGATTAAAGTTATTTTTAAATGATTTATTTATACTTAAAGCTATTTTTAAATTGGTTAATTATGTTTAAAAGCTATTTTAAATAAAAGTATGCTTCTATTGCATGTGATTGTATATGTATTATTTGCTATCCATGTTTAAAGAGTGCTGAGTCTTTAGAGTCACTAGGTTTGTATGATGTAGGATTTGAAGATTTGTGGAGGCGGTGATGATTGAGTGGATTGAGTGCAGCAGTACACACCCGAGAGCCTTTATGTTTCCGCACTAGCTAGATAGATTTATGATTTAAAAATTTATGTTAATGATTTTTATTAGAGATATTTTTATGTTTTATTTTTATTGTTAGTTGATCTTTTTAAGGGTCAATTAGGATGTTTTGGTTAATCCATGATTTAGAATTTATTTTATGCACTTGAGATTTCATATGCTAAATAATTATGATTGTTAATTATGTTAAGTTATTTTATTTAGATAGTATTTTCGAGTTTATGATTTATGATTAGTATTAAAAAAAAAAGTTGAGGTCGTTTCAGCTGCACAACTGATTAAGTTTTTCAAAAGACTATTAAATGAAAAATAAGTTGGGATTGATCGAATAAAGTCTGATCGAGGGACTGAATTCATCAATCAAAATCTTTCACTATTTTTAGAAAATACTTGGATCAAGCATGAGCTCTCAGCTGCAAGAACCCCTTAGAAAAATGGTGTAGCTGAGAGAAGAAATCAGACCCTTAATGAAGCTGCTAGAACAATATTTGCTGATTCTGGTATTTTCTCAGAATTTTTGGGCAGAAGCAGTAAACACTGCATGTTACACTCAGAATAGATCAATATTTAATAAGAATCATTTGAAAACATCGTATGAGATCTGGCATGGACGCAAAAGTGTGGTTTCCTATTTCAAAATATTCGGCTGCAGATGTTTTATTTTTTATGATGGAAAAAATCATTTAAAAGCTTTAGATGCTGAATCTGCAGAAAGAATATTTCTTGAGTATTCTTCAGTTAGTAAAGCATACATTAGTTTTTAACAAATACACTTTGAATGTAGAAGAGTATATTCATGTTGTATTTGATGAATCTGTGGTAACTGATAAGCCAACTGATCCAGTTGAGCCAGTTGATCACTTTAAGATATTAGTTTGGAGGATGATAATGAAGAAGAAAATCACATAAATTGAAATATCCTTTAAACACCAGAACCAGATGTGCTGGATCAATTAGTTGAACAAAAAATTGTTACTGATAATCAGTTGGTGGAGAAAAATGAAAATACTCAGTTACCAATTGATACAGCACCAACTGAAACTGGAGAAAATTTTTAGTTGCCAACTGCAGTAGTTGCTGAAATGGACGCAACAAATGCTGAGTACAGATGGAAGAAACCACATGTTGGAAACTGAATTTCTTAAGTTTGACAAACTGAGCATTTAATAGTTTGAATTTAAATGATTAAGAAGACTGATAGTAAATGATCTAAAATATGCAAACTATTGGTTGCCCTTAATGAAGATTAATGCGAAGATAATCAAAGGCAACTGAACCAGCTGACTGGAGTATGCAGACAACTGACTGATCAGTTGGAAACTGTACATTTGTTACAAACAGTTGTAAGATTATCAAGTCATAGCCTATCAGCTGATCTTTCAGCTGTACACATCATCAGTCAAGGAAAAGGACATTCAACCCATAGATAGTACAAAAGAAAGACTACAACTAGTAGTGGGATCGCCGCATTTCAGAAAACAACAGTGTACGATTGTCAGAAGAATGTTGACGTTGCAAACAAAGGATAGAAAAGTTCAAATCGCATTCAATATTATTGTTGGGGGCAAAGCCTATAAATAACAGAGGAAGAGCAGCTTAGAAATCTCGCCAACAACTTCGAATTTAACTATTCTCAACTCAACTCTTGAAAAACTCTTTACTGAGCTGTTACTCTGCTGGAATATTTAAAAGCTCACGCATATTGTATTCACCATTAGCATTTAATACTATACTTTGAGCTTGCAAGCACGAACTGATATTATTGTAATCAGTCGTGCTAAGTTATTTCAAATCCAGTCGTGTACTATAAATTGTGTTGTAACTAAGAGTTTTAGTTTGGCATTGTTAAGTCCAACTGAAGTGAATCTGTACAACTGTTTGTATCGATTAAGGTCTTTTAGTGAATATCTTATCTTCGTGATAGAAGGGGTGACGTAGGATTGTTTGAAATATCCGAACATCCATAAAATCTTGTGTGTCCTTATTTCAGTTTTTATTCTATCTATCAGCCAGTTTATTTCCGCACTTTTATTGTTAACTGATTGATATCGACTGAAGAGATTCTGGAGTTTCAGTTTATCACTAAACTGACTCCTTATTCGAAAGATTGAGAAAATTGTTAGTGTTTATTAAACTCCCCCCCCCCTTCTAAACACTCTTTCACCATCAAACCGATCGAATCAAGTGGTATCAGAGCAGTTGAATCTTTTCCTTGAATATTTCTATACACAAACTGACCACCATGTCTTCATTCAACAAAATTCTAATGTTCTCCAGAGAAGATTTCAATGATTGGAAAATCAGAATGCAGGCTCATCTAGCTGCACAAGACAATGACACGTGGTATGTTATTACAGAAGGACCCATGAGAATATTGAAGGCAAACACTGTAGTTGCCATAACTGATGGGGCACCACATCGTATTGTAAAGGCAAGAAAAGAATGGACAACTGAAGATAAGAGAAAAAGTCAACTTGGACAACGTGGCTAAAGACATTCTATACAAAATGCTGGATAAAGTCACTTTCAGCAAGATAAAGATGCGCAGAACTACTAAGGAAATTTGGAAGAAACAGATTCTTTTATGCGAAGGCAATGAGCAAAATAAAGAAAATAAACTATCAGTTGCCGTTCAAAAATTCGACAATATCAAGATAAAGATTGGAGAATCCATGCATGACTATGATGAAAGAATCAGTGGAATTATCAACGAACTGAATGCACTTGGAAAGGTGTATTCAAATAAAGAGGTGGAATTGAAAGTGGTCAGAGGTCTTCCCACGGAATGGGATGTTAAGACCATGGCAATGAGAGAATAAAAGGACCTTAACAAGGTCGAACTTCATGATTTATTTTCATATTTAAAGGCATATGAATTTGAGTTGCAAACCAGAGAAAGGGAACCTTCAACGCCAGCCACACTTGCCCTAACTGCTGTCAAACTGGAACCAACTGGTTCAGTTGACAAATCTGCTGATCAGTTAAGCAATGATGCTATGTCATTGTTTGTCAAAAAGTTTGGAAGATTTATGAGAAGAATTCAAGGAAACTTCCAAAGACAATATCAGAAAAATCACTTCAAAGAATAACCTAATGCTTGCTACAACTGTGGCAAAAATGGTCATTTCATTGATGATTGTCCTAAGCCAAAGAAGGATAGTCGAGGCTAAACTGAAATGGGAAAAAAAACCCTATGAGCACAAAAGAAGATCCAAGGATGACAAGAAATCTTACAGAAAGAAGCATGAGGTGCTTCTAGCTGAGGAAAGCAAATCCAAATGGGCAAAATCTGACAGTGATGATTCAGAACCTGAGAGCTTGAGCTGCTCCAGTGATGATGATGAAGAGGTCAAGTGTCTAATGGCTGATGACACTGAACTGGAGTCAACTAGTCAACAGGTATTCGACTTTAGTTCAACTGATTTCACACGAGATGAACTCATTTCTACACTTCATGACATGGTTAATGAGTATCACAAGCTTGCCTTATCTTTTTAGAAGACCAGAGCAAAGCGAACTGATCCCAAAGACAATAAAACTGAAACTGATGATTTATTGAGTCTTAACGGGAGATTGCTGAGCTCAATGCTGAAAGAAGCAAGAATCAGTCAATGATTCAGCATTTGATGCTTGAAAATTCAAAACAAACCGAGCTTATTAAAGCATGGAATAAATCATCAGTTGCATTCGCTGAAATACAAGCAAAAATCGATTACTGGTAAAACTGGTTTAGGGTTCAGCAACAAAGATGAAACTTCCACCAGTGATACTCAACCAAAACTGAACATGAGAAAAGGGAAATATATTCACTTTGTAAAATCAGTTGTGGTACAAGAACAGCCTGAGCCAAGTAAACTAGTTGTCAAGCCTATTGAAAATCAGAACAAGGATAGAAGATATGGTATTGGTTATAGCCCAAAAATTTCAACTGACCCACAAAGTCAGTCACCAAAAAGGTTCAGCAATAACTACCTGAACTATTCTAATGGCAACTCCAATTACTATAATAATATGCCAGTTCATAAAAGATATCGGCTGAAAAACCAGTTGAACAAAGCTAAAGTTCATATTGCTTCATCTTCACACTACACACCAAGCACACACCAGCCGAGAAACACCATATGGAACACAACAACTGGGAAGTCTGTTAGACTTATCCAAGTGTGGGTTCGTAAAGGACTAATCAGTTTAGTACCCAAATAGATGTGGGTACCAAAATTAAATACTATGTGTGATTGCAGGTGACAGGTACAAACAAAGAATCAATCTGGTATTTGGACAGTGGATGCGTCATATGACAGGGGATGAAAATTTTCTATCCCAACTGATCAAATACATTGGTCCAAGCATCAGTTTTGGAGACAACTGCAAAAATAAAACTGCGGGTAAGGGTAACTTTATCCATGGTAATTTTACTATCCAAGATGTTTTACTAGTTGAGAATTTGAAGTATAACTTGATTAGCATCAGTCAGTTATGCGACAATAAATTCTCAGTTCAGTTTGATAGACACACTTGTTCAGTTAGAGACTCAACTGATGAGGTCATCCTAATTGGCAATCGTTGTGGGAACATCTACAAAGTCAGTTGTACTAAACAACCTTATGCACCAATTTGTTTTAAAGCTTCCAAATCTTCTAAGAACTAGTTGTGGCATAAGAGATTGAACCACCTAAACTTTAAATCTATTGCTTATCTGAGTAACCATGATCTTGTAGCTGGTCTGCCCAAAATAGATTTTTCAAAAGATAAAATTTGTTCAACATGTCAGTTTGGTAAGCAAGTAAGATCGTCTTTTAAAAACAAGGGTTGTAAATAATCTTCACGATGCTTAGAACTGATACATATGGATCTTATCGTATCTTACTTTCCTTATTTTTCTCAAATCCAAAGACCAAACGGGGGGCGAGTCGTGGTTGACGAGGGTTATAATAATATAAAAAAACTAAGTTTTGAATTTATAAATTTTATATTAAAGTTTGGGATTTTTCGGAATTAAAACGCCTTCAAAACGATTAAGTACGAATTAATTAAAAAGCCTTGTTTTCAAGCTAAATAAAATTACGAGAATTTTAATTTAGCTTAAATAATTATCTGGGACATGTTAGAGTCAAAGAGATTAAGAAAACGTCAAAAAGGTAAAATTATACGTCCAGGGGTAAAACGATCTTTTTACACCTGAATATTAGTAAACGTCATGGCAGTGTCCTAAATGCTATTTTATATGCTAAATATGATTATTTCAATGATTATGGATGTTTATGAATTTGTATATGTTAAATCATGATTTTTAAATGTTCAGGGATTTTTATGGATTAATTATTGGACATTTAAAAGATATGTTGCATGCTTGGTCTCAAAAATAAAAACGATACGTATATGCATGATTTTATTAAGTGATGATAACATGTTGAAGGATGTTAAAGGATTGTGACTAACACGATGATATGTTGGAGATATCGTGAGAGTTATGGTCCAAGTGGGAGCCCGACGATCGTATTTCCTTGTATACGGATATGTATATGGATATGATGATATGTTAATACGTAAGGCCAAGGCCCAGTTGATCGGTGAGAGTGTTGCTGGTGTCTCCGCCGCCCAGTACTGTGGTTACATGTAGATGGATCCATCGTCCAACATGTATATGAAAGTCACAATCAACGATCTGAATTATACAAAAACGTATATGAACATGAATATGAATATGTATATGATATTACGAAAAGTTTATGGATTTACATGTTATGAAAATGGTATTTTAAATACTAGTATTTTTCCCTATTACATGTGATCTGTATTATGTATTACTTGTTATCAAGGATATGACGTGTTAAGTCTTTAGACTCATTAGGTGCGTATGATGCAGGTGAGTATGATAATAATGTTGAGGGAGGCTTGGATGCCTAATCGGACTGGACTGGAGGTGCACAAATACCCGAGGACAAGCACTTCAATTTTCTGCATTTAATGTTTATGTTTTACGTTAAAGATTTTACAAATATTTTTACTTATGCTTTGGAGAGATTTTGAGAGGTTTAGTATGGGATACACTTTTCAAATTTATTGCTTTTTAGGTTTGATAAAATGTTAATCGGTTTGACAATTCTAATTTTTCCTTAAATTTTAAAGTACTAGCTGGTTGGTTTTATTTCAAAATGATGCAAAAATATTTGTATATGTGTATGTGGTGGTCGAAATTTTATAAGGGTTTTAAAAAAAAATTCTAATACTTTTTAAGCAAACAAATAAGCAGACGTCTCAGTTAGCTCATCACATAGTAACTCCAAAGTTAAGCGTGCTTGACTTGGGGCAATTCTTGGATGGGTGTCATCCTGAGAAGTTTCATAGGGTGCGTGTGAGTGATGACATAAGCACGCTGAAAAGACTCGTCTTGGTTTAGTGAGGACAGTCGTCGAATCTGGGGCGTTACAGTTGGTATCAGAGCCGACCTCTCCTAGTACAGTGTGGTTCGGGGACGAACCAAGCAGAAGCTAGTGGGCATGTGAGGTCCGGGGCCGAAGACGGCGGGGGGTGATCGCTGGTTCCATGAGGTTGCACGGACAATGAGTGGCTCCTGGCAGGCTTCTAGGCGGAGGGAACATGAATGAACCGATCTTACACCGGAAGAAGGGGGATTTCGAAACTGTTCAATGTAATGGACACTACAGTTGAAAAGGGCTTAAAATATTTCATATGTACTACTCATACCAATAAGATGCATCTTCTTCTCGGTAGCCCATCACATAAGAACTCCAAAGTTAAGCGTGCTTGACTTGGGGCAATTCTGGGATGGGTGACCTTCTGAGAAGTTTTCTAAGGTGCATGTGAGTGAGGACATAAGTACGCTGGAAAGACTCATATTGGTACAGTGAGAACAGTTGTCGAATCTGAGGGGTTTAAACAAATGTGATTCAAACTCACATTGATCTTATTTGAACCGAGATCAATGAGTTTTCTGAGAAAAAGCTTAAACCTTATGATGAATAGGTCAGGTTCAGAACTGAAGTGTTTGCTAGGCAACTAGAGAAAAGTCAGTTTTGAAGAAATTTGTTGACCTGGAAACTATAGTTCTGAAGATGGTCAAAGCGGCTACAGTTGTTCAGGCTTTGCAAAGGAAGAAGTATTTCTTTGATCAAATTCGTGGAAAGAAGCTAAGTCAAATGATTGTTCAGTAAAGCAAATTTATGATCCTACTAGTCCAACTGCCTTTAATGACAAAGCAGTTCATGATCAACTGGACTCGGATCTTATCACACTGCAGATGGCGATTAAACAGTGGGAACAAGTTCTCATAGTCGTTCCAGCAAGTTATCACACTGCAGATGACTATTCCAGCAAGTACTCATAGTCGTTCATCAGAAGAGAAAGTTGAACCATCAGTTTAACAACAAGAGCAATCAAAGGAACCAGCAGCTGCTCTTCCTTCCAAAGAAGCTGAATCTTCTTCTATAGCTCCTCCAACTTCTTCTACAGATCCTCAAATTTACACTGATGCTGAGCTATCTTGGGCAAATATCGACGAAGTTATTAAATCAGTTGCCACTGATATTCAGCAGACTACCTTATTTACAAAAGTAGTTGAGGAACCCAGAGCAACTGAACAACAAGCCGCAGAGGCTATTTTTATCCAAACTGAAGAGTCAGTTCAGTCAACTGCCATGACTGAACAGGTAGCAATAACTGAAGAGGCTCAGCTGCACCAGGTACAAACTGAAGAGGTGCCAACTGAAGAGCCAGTTACAGTTCAGTTGTTCAAACAACTGAACAACCAATCTCCATATCAGCTAAGCAATTATCTAAATAACCATATACTATATCAGCTGATCAACAGACTGAAAAGCCTTCAAGCACCGTTGCTTATCCAAATCTTTCTTCTCCTCCACAGCTTTAGCAGGGAGCTTCAACAGAATATGTTCCAGAAATGGTAAGTACTGAAACTGACAGGACTTTGGTGGTCTTTAATCAAGAAAACAGGGAACAGGGACCAGAAACCTCTGGAGTCAAGTCCCCTGGTATATCAATGGCAACTGAATCCATATTCGATGAATTTCAAATCATTCAGACCGACCTTGCCAGCATGATGACTTCCATTTCTGACATAAAATCAACGCAACTGGCGCATACGATGAAAATTGATTCCATAAAGGAGAATATTTTCAAGACTCTACAACAAGTCACAAAGGATATCATGAAACTATTCTTCAAAGTGGAACAAATCCGAAAAGACAGAGTGTCGACTGAAGCTCATTTCAACACTCAATAAATGTTCAACAAACGCTTCGACAATCTGGAAAATATTGTCACCAAGCAAATGGATTTAATGCAAGATCTTCTGATGAATGCTGTTTCCAATGTCAATTCAGATGTTCGCATTTTATCCAGAAGAGTTGAGGCGTTTGACAAAAAAAGAGAAGAAGAAGAAGAAGAAAATCAGTAGACGGAATCTAAAAAGAGACCCAGTCAACCAACTGATCAAGGTCCACCTGATAAGAAAGCTAAGAAATAAAAGATCAGTTAGAAAACAGTCTCTTCACTTATTCAGTCGAAGATTATGGCAGATTTTGAATATTATTTTAGTCAGTTAGAAGATTCTTTTATTCTCTCATTCTTTGTACGAATCTGTTCATTGAAAGAGTTGTCAATAAAAGATTATTTTATGTACAATGAGTTTAGTTGATCAGTTCTTATTTTCTAAGTTTTGTCAAACACCAAAAAAGGAGAAATTGTTGGAAACTGAATTTCGAAAGTTTGAAAAACTGAGCATTTAATAGTTTGAACTTAACTGATCATGAAGACTGATAGTAACTCATCTAAAATATGCAAACTATCGGTTGCTCTTTAATGAAGATTAATGCGAAGATAATCGAATGCAACTGAACCAGCTAACTGAACTATGCAGACAACTGACCGATCAGTTGGAAACTGATCAATTGCTACAAACAGTTGTAATCTTATCAATTTATAGCCTATCAGCTAATCTTTCAGTTGTACAGGAAAAGGACATTCAACCCACAGATAGTACAAAAGCAAGACTACAACTGGTAGTGGGATCGCCGCATTTCAGAAAACAGCAGTGTACGATTGTCATAAGAATGTTGACGTGACAAACAACGGATAGAAAAGTTCAAATCACATTCAATATTACCGTTGGAGGCAAAGCCTATAAATAGCAGAGGAAGAGCAACTGAGAAATATCGCCAACAACTTCGAACGTAACTACTCTCAACTCGACTCTTGAAAACTCTTAACTGAGCTGTTACTTTGCTGGAATATTTAAAAGCCCACGCATATTGTATTCACCATTAGCATTTAAGGTTATACTTTGAGCTTGCAAGCACAAACTGATATTACTGTAATCAGTCGTGCTAAGTTATTTCAAATCCAGTCGTGTACTGTAAATTGTGTTGTAACTAAGAGTTTTAGTTTGGCATTGTTAAGTCCAACTGAAGTGAATCTGTACAACTGTTTGTATCGATCAAAGTCTTTTAGTGAATATCCTATCTTCGTGATAGAATGGGTGACGTAGGATTGTTTGAAATCTCCGAACATCCATAAAATCTTGTGTGTCTTTATTTCAGTTTTTATTCTATCTATCAGTCGGTTTATTTCCGCACTTTTATTGTTAACTGATTGATATCAACTGACGAGATTTTCGAGTTTCAGTTTATCACTAAACTTTCTCCTTATTCGAAAAGATTGAGAAAATTGTTAGTGTTTATTCAACCCCCCTCCCCCCTTTTCTAAACACTCTTTCACCCTCTAACCGATCATGTCATCACATCCTCCAGAATTGGTGATAGGTAATCCATCTGATCTGGTAAGAACTCGGAATCAAATGTTTAATTTATTTATTCATTCAACTTTCGTTTCCAATTAGCACATGAGAAAACTGATAAAGCTCTTGCGGATCCTAACTGGATAAATGTCATGCAAGAAGGGCTAAATCAGTTTACCTATAACAATGTCTGGAACTTAGTTCCAAGACCAGTTTCTAAAATTATTATAGGTACAAAGTGGGTATACATAAACAAACTTAATGAAGATGGTTCAGTTGTGCGCAACAAAGCAAGGCTTGTACCACAATGATATAGGCAAGAAGAAGAAATATATTACGATGAAACTTATGCACCAGTTACAAGACTGGAAGCAATCAGAATGTTCCTTGCCTATGCCTCTTTCAAGAACTTTAAAGTCTACCAGATGGACGTGAAAAGTGCATTTTTGAATGGTCAGTTGCAGGAAGAAGTATATGTTGAACAACCACCAGGTTTTATCAATCACTCTCTTCCTGACCATGTTTATCATTTGAAAAAAAACCTTATATGGTCTTAAACAAGCTCAAAGAGCTTGGTATGAAACTCTTTCAAAATTCCTAACTGATCATGATTTTACTGCTGGATCAGTTGATAAGACTCTGTTCAAATTTTCAAAGAATGATCATATCTTACTTGTGCAAATATATGTTTATGATATAATTTTTGGGTCAACTAACCCCAAATTGTGTGAGAAATTTGCTAAGTTAATGCAGAAAAAATTCGAGATGAGCATGATGGGTGAACTGACATTTTTCCTCGGTATGCATGTGAAGCAACTGGAAACTGGTAATTTTATCAGTAAACCAAATATACGAAGGAATTGCTTAAAAATTTGGCATGGAAACATGTTCAGCTGCAACTACTCCCATGAGTTCATCAATCAAACTAGACAATGATCAAAGGAGAATAGCAGTTGATGACACTTTACAGAGGTTTAATAGGTTCATTATTGTACCTAACAGCTAGTCGTCCTGATATAGTATTTGTTGTTTGTATGTGTGCTAGATTTCAGACAGATCCTAAGCAATCGCATTTTACTGCTGCCAAACGAATTTTAAAATATCTTAAAGGCACACAAAATGTGGGCTTGTGGTATGCTAAGGACTCTTCCTTCAATTCAGTTGGATATTCAGATGCAGAGATTATGCAGGATGTAAGCTAGATCGTAAAAGCACCAGTGGATCATGTTAGTTTCTAGGAGACAGACTGATTTCATGGTTCAGCAAGAAGCAAACATCCATAGCAACTTCCACAACTGAAGCAGAATATCTTGCTGCTGGAAGCTGATGTGCCCAACTGCTCTGGATTCAGCAACAACTGAAAAACTATGGAGTCATTGCAAAAGAATCACCAATCTTTTGTGATAATATAAGCACGATTGCAATAACATACAATTTAGTTCTTCACCCTATGACCAAGCATATCGATATCAGGCATCACTTCATCAGAGATCATGCTCTGAATAAAGCAATAAGGCTGGAATACATACCAACTGAACAACAAGAAACAGACATCTTCACCAAACCTCTACCAAAGACTAAGTTTTCTCATTTTCGCAATATTCTTGATTTAATTGATTTGTCTTAATTATATCAATGATAATGTTGTTATGTCAGTTGTTGTTAATCTTTGTTCAGTTATTCATATATCAGTTAATAAATATTCAGTTATTTATTATCAGTTAGTTAACTGTTTGTCAACTGATATCAGTTCATAATGCAGAAAAAGAAAGAGCAAGGAATTGAAACAACTATTTTATTGATAAAATCTCATCCAGGTTATACGATTCAGTTCTCTTTCAGTGGCATCTTGCCAAAGGGACAACCAGTTAGACAATTAATGGCAGCTAACCATTCTGAAGCCTTCTGAAGAAGAGATCTTTTCCAGCACATTCCACTCTTTCATAAGCATCAGATGGATAAGACATTCATCAGTGACAATGTAACGTACCGTACTTTTTACTACTTAAAATTTGCGGAAGAATTAAAAATTTTCTTAAATACGAAGGTGAACCATCAATTCGGTTAACCACTCGTTGTTCAACCAAACTATTTGAAATAAAAGATCACCAATAAAAATTTTGTTAAGATAAATTCTTGTTCAAAACATCATAACAAAAACATCAAATAAATGTAATTTAAGCATTACATGAAAACTTCAAAACATGGCGGCCCTCAGGTTTAGCCTCCCGCTCAGTCCAAGCCTGCTCCTTGGTCACCACCCCTAGTCTCCTCGGAATCATCCTCACCTGCATCGATCAAGTCTAGTGAGTCTAAAGACTCAACACGTATAAACTAGAAGTAACGAGTAATACATAATAAAATCACATGCAACTTTAAAATAGGGCGTACATACTGAAACTAAACATACATCAAAACTTGAACGTACATACATATATAGACGTGCCATCAAAGTAGAACCTTTCATAAACATGATTGCTTCGTACATACATGAGCATACATAATATAACTTTGCGTAGAGGCATGTTTCAAAGAAAGTGACCCATAACATAATCGCCTGATCAGACTAAACCACAGTACTGGGCTGACAAGGACGAGTCCACTGCCACATACATGAGATCTCCATTCATGCTTTAACGGGTGGATTGGTCCCCGTTCATGCTTTAACGCTTTCCAATACTGATCTAAACTTTTTCATGCTTTAACGGGGTGGGTCGGTCCCTAGTCATGCTTTACCGCTTTCCAACCCCATACATAATTTGGTCACAAGACATTTAGCATACCTCAAAAACTTGAAACTATTTTCTTTACACGTCGAACATACTTAGTTGGCGTTGAGAGATTCATTGGGTCTCGCTTGAGGCCACTGCTGCAACATTCTAACGTGAATTTCAACATTTAACTTTCATAACTTAGACGTAGGTACTCGAGCTCACCACCGAAGTGCATATATAGCTTATGACATTCTAGATCACTCGGGACTTGACCTCGTTTAATCGTACTAACCATGACATCAAACCCCGAAACAAACTCTAAGATGAAGTGTGAACATTTCCCAACCATAAAAGACATGAACTCACTATTTTAACTTGAAAAGAAGGGGAAACCAAATATTCGGACAGAAGGAGTGGCGTTCGGGTGGTAAGAAATTACCGCTCGGGTACCGTGCTTTCTGAAGCTCTACTCTCACACAGAATGAGTGGCGCTCGGGCGGTAAGAAATTACCGCTCGGGCGCCGAGTGTACTGAAACTCGCGATTTGCCTCTTAATACCCTTAACCAAAAATACGATTCATTAACCAATCCATCGAGACTCATCCTAGGATACTATGAAACTGACTCGACTCCATAAAATGTCCCAAACGTTCCCAAAGAAATGACGCACCACACGCAATGCAATAAAACCCATACACTCAAACTTTGACACCAAAATAGTTTTCACGACTACTCGTTCTCCCAAGTGCCAACGACACGAACCAAAACGTCAATGACCTTCCCAACATCATTCACCACATACCTAAATGCAGCAGCGATCACCCGTCAATCCCCAACGAAGCCTGCAACCATAAATCTTCAAGAACACATCACTATTATATATTTTCAGAAAACACAGTTTGAGCAGTCCCACGAAAAACGTCATATCTCACTCAATTTTCATCCAAAAATTTTGAATCTTATATCAAATCGAAGGTATCAAAAAGTTCTAAATTCATATGTTCAAAGTTTTTCCAGAAAAGAGACCAAAAAATCGCAGTATTTAAAATGACATCAAAATCGTGATTTGTGATCCAAAATCCGTTTAAAAATTGATTCAAACATCATTGCTCAAACTTCTATACATCACACATGTATTTTCACACCAAAAAACATCGCAACGAATACTATGACATGATTGACGCAGGAAAAATAGAATATACATGCCTTTTGATATTAAAAACTCATGATACGGCGATACCGAAGCGGAGATGATGCGAGAGACGATCCCGGATGACTTGGCTCGATTTTCTCTGAAGAAACCAAAGAAATTTTGCTGGAAATTCAGAGGAGTGAGGCGGCTGCTACTAGAGACAAGAACCCCAGTTTTCTTCTCTCTCAAAAATAAAAATATGAATAATGAAGTGAGTGTGTGTGTTTAGGCGATTTTTAGTGTGTGCAAAAGTGTGTGTGCGTGTGATTAGTAAATTAAGGAGTGTAAAATTTGCTTAATTATTAATTAGCAACTAATTTTAAAATACTAAGTCTCACTTAACTTTAACAAAATTCTAATTTAAAATAATATGTACATGTGCTAGACTTTAAAAGTTTTAAAATTCTAAAATCGCTTAAATAAATAATTTAGGCCTTAAAAATGCTGAAACTAGATAAATTATTTAAAACGCCACATTCTCAGCTTAAAATAAAATACCATCTTTTAAAATATTGCCAAAAATCGTCGCCGATCACTTTCCCTCGATCTCGCATCGAATAAACGCCTGAAACATGAAACTCAAGAAAACATTTTAACGTGCATCACATAAACATTAAAATAATGCAATTTAAATAAATCATATGTGGCTAAAACTCATTTTAAATTTGAATAAATGAATTAAAAATTAAATAAATGCATGAGTTTTACTTGTACTGAATTTTGGGCTCTACAAACAAGATCAGAAGTATGGACGACTTCAAGACGCCTCTTATACTTTCTTGCAGTTGCTCTCTGCATGTCAGTAGCAACTAATCCATCACGTTGAATGGTCTGGAGTTCATGTACTTTTGTCCAAGTGGACATGACCTTTAACCAGACGAGTTCCTCGATAGTGTTCTTCAAACTCTCCAAACGGCGGAGTGTTGATGCAGCAACAGGGACGTTGGAACTGCTTGAACTATCCATAGATGTTTAACTGTTATTATCTAATGACTTTGCTCTTATTTATAGACAGACTGTTATTAAAGAAATAGAATAAGACGAAGAGACAGTATTCAACTAAAAGCCTTTGACTTATCAGACTAAGCTTCTCTTACCCTTTCTTTTATATATATACATTTATTGAGGGAGAATATCGGATAAAAATGGTTAATTGAGAAGACAATTTTCATTTGGTCTTCAACTGAACTGAATCAGCTTTCAACTGATCACTCAGTTGCTGACCTAACTGATCTTCTCCAATAAGTTAACTAATTAATCTATAAATATTCCATAATAAGTGATTTGACTGATTAGTACGCATTTAATTGATGTCTTTTAATGAATAGTGTTTTTAAACGTGGACCCACATAGTCCGTTTATATTGTACATACGATTTCGTCACTTGTATACACGTTTTTATTCAAATTATCTTGGACTGACACGTGTCCAAAAATTTGAACAGTCACATATATATGTACTTGTCCCCGCTCCATTTCAGTTCTTCTTTACGAGCATTTCAGTCTACAAAACAAATCAATACACAGAGCTTTTTCTTTCTCGCAGATAACCAAACATTCAGCAAATGGCAAATCAAGTTCCAGGACACATTCTGAACGCTATGGCGATCGATTTTGATTCATTCCTGTCTGTCCAGGATGAGGAGATCAAGAATGTGTTTCTAAAACTAGAAGCTGCTGGACCAAAGACTTTTCTAGGATTATCTTCTCAAGATATTTATCCAAACGAGGTTCACGATCTCTATGCCAATGGATTTATCTCCGCTGATGGCAACATCACTACCACCATCAACAATCAGCTGATGATAATCGATGAAGACTCCTTCAGCAACCTGTTTCGGCTGCCTACTGATGGGCAAGCAAATATCTCTAAGGTGAAAACTTCCGATGTTGAGGAGATGCAGACTCAACTATCTGCCGATGGACGGAAAATCAAAGTATCCGATCCCAAGAAAGAGTTGAAACAAGAAATCCATTTACTGGCTGATATCGTGGCCAAAGGGCTACTAGCCAAAGCAGGATCTTATGATGCTCTTACCCTGGAGAAATTTCAAGTCATGAATGCTATCATGACTGGAAAAATACTGCAATGGAAAGGTATCATCTTCAACTTTCTGAAAAACATGTTTTAGTCTTCGAAACAATCGAAGGGATTTGCAGTGCAGTTCAGCTACTTGATAAAAAGCAAGGGTTTGGTGGGTGACTCCTCTGAGAGGTTATCCAAATTCAAGATTTTCAATGCCAAGAGTGTTAAGCTGCCAAAGCTCAAGCTGGACTGCTCTCCTCAACAATTCATTAAAGTGAAAAAGGATATTGGGACAGCTCAGGAGACTGCCAAATCAGTTAAAAAGACAAAGAAGCCAACTCAGAAGAAGACAACAAAACGCCAACTAATTGTCAGTGAAACTGATTTTAATAAGACTCATTCTCCCAAAATCTCCAAGAAGCTAAGAACGCTCAAGACAAAACCAGTAGTTGTGTTGGCAACCATTCCAACTGAAAGGCTGATGCAATCTAGAGCTGAACAGCCGATCAAGGCTACACTGCTGAGGGCGGTTGCAACTAAGACTTCAACTGAGGTTTAGTTATGTCACACCCTTACTCTATACTTAGCATAATTACCATAATTAAAATAAGTTTTGACTGATATAACTGTAGTATGAAGCAAATCAAACAAGGGGCATCACTTTGACGGTTTATAAAAATTTTGGCATGATGTCCCTATATTCTTGTAAAAATAAAAAACTCAACTCAAGCATCAACATCAACACATATATATAATCGTATTCTTACATACAAACATATTATGTATCATCATACACCTAGACATAAACATTGTAAAACTTGTTTCAAACCCTGACATATTTTCGTACAATACATATGCGGAAGCTATACAATAAGAAGTCCCGGTTCTTGTCGAGGTAAAGCACGTCACAAGCATCCATTGGCGAACCGGCATCCTACGTCTCTCCACTACCTGATCCTGTAATACATGAGCTACGTGAGTTTATAAAACTCAATAAGTTGGCACTTGTACGTATCAATATGCATCGAAGGAACATACATATCAAGTCGTGACAACAATGAATCTTTAAACCATGTCATATCATAGCATATATTCATGTTCATTTTTGTACTTAAGTTAGTTGACCTGTACTACCGTGCTTGCTTTATTATATAGCTACTACTGTGTTGGACGTCAGGGAGCAACCTTTGGCACCCCCACGCCCCATGAACATATATTGGCCAATAGGTTTGGTGGACTTAAAACCACCCATGATGTCAACAAGCTCTATATCATGTAAAAATCAATCCTTTTCTTTTCATGTTCATGTTCATGTTCATGACATAGCACCCATCTTCAATATTCATGAGTTCCTTTCATATTTAATACTTAACAATGGAATATGGTGCTATGTTTTCATCAATAAACATACTAACAATGTACATATATCAATAATCAATGAGAAGTATTTGAAATCATAATATTACTCATGTATTACTTCAAGAACATGCCAACTTACAGTCCAAGCGCAAGAACACTGGTTTGAGACGATGTTTCTCTTTCCTATGCTGTCAAACATATCAATAATTCAATTACTATGTCTATTCTAGGTGAAGTTTGCTCCTCTACATTAATAATAACCAAAATAGAGGAAAACGTACACCCTTATGAAGTTCTTGTGATGGAGAACTAAGTTCTTACCTCAAAGTGATGAAACGATTGAAGAAGAGAGCTTTTGGAGGAAGAGTTTCTTGGTTTACTTCGAGTTTTTGCTGATAAAGAAAGGAAGGTACTGAAGAAATGACTTAAAAACTCGAAACTTATCCTTATTTATACCCAGCGGTGCTCGGGCGGTAATATATTACCGCTCGAACGCCACCTGTTCTACCTCTGCGCACTATGTCATCAAAGATCGCTCCAGTGGCATCTTGCCAAAGGGACAACCAGTTAGACAATTAATGACAGCTAACCATTCTGAAGCCTTCTGAAGAAGAGATCTTTTCCGGCACATTCCACTCTTTCATAAGCATCAGATGGATAAGACATTCATCAGTGACAATGTAACGTACCGTACTTTTTACTACTTAAAATTTGCGGAAGAATTAAAAATTTTCTTAAATACGAAGGTGAACCATCAATTCGGTTAACCACTCGTTGTTCAACCAAACTATTTGAAATAAAAGATCACCAATAAAAATTTGGTTAAGATAAATGCTTGTTCAAAACATCATAACAAAAATATCAAATAAATGTATTTTAAGCATTACATGAAAACTTCAAAACATGGCGGTCCTCGGGTTTAGCCTCCCGCTCAGTCCAAGCCAGCTCCTTGGTCACCACCCCTAGTCTCCTTGAAAACTCAAAACAGACTGAGCTCATTCAATCTTGGAACAAGTCATCTACTGCACTAAATGAAATGCAGAATTCACAAAAATCAGTTTCTGATAAAACTGGTTTAGGGTTCAACACTCAAGGAGAAATGTGTCCAAATGACACTCAACCAAAGCTAAAAATAGACAAAGGGAAATATATTCACTTTGTTAAATCAGCAGTAGTACAAGAACAAATTGAGCCTAGCAAGCTGATTGAGCAACCTACTGTAAATATGAACAAGGCTAGAAGATATGGGATTGGTTATAGTCAAAGATCCTCAACTGATTCACAAAGTCAGTCATCAAAGAGGTTTCACAAAAACTATTCAAATAGCTACTTCAATTACTATAACTGCAAGCCAGTTCAGAAAAGATACAGACTAAACAATCAGTTGAATAAACCTAAAATACATAATGTATCATCTGTACACTACACACCATGCACACAAAAAACGAGAAAAACAATTTGGAATACAACTACTGGAAAGTCTGTTAGACTAATCCAAGAGTGGGTTCCTAAGGGACTAATCAGCTCAGGACCCAAATAAGTATGGGTACCAAGTTTTATTATGTGTGTGATTGCAGATAACAGGTACAAACAAGAACTCAATATGGTATTTGGACAGTGGATGTTCGCGACACATGACAGGAGATGCAAGTGTGCTATCTCAACTGACCAAATACAGTGGTCCAGACATCAGTTTCGGGGACAATTCCAAAGGTAGAACTGTGAGTAAGGGTAAGCTTATCCATGGTAACTTTACTTTTAAAGATGTTCTATTATTAGAAAACCTGAAGTATAACTTGATTAGTATCAGTCAGTTATGCGACAGTGGTTTCTCAGTACAATTTGACGAAAATTCATGTTCAGTCAAAACTTCAACTGATGAAATCATACTAACTGGCAAACGTTGTGGAAACACATATAAAGTCAGTTGGAATGATCAAACTTATGCACCAGTTTGTTTTATTGCTTCCAAGTCATCTAAAAACTGGTTGTGGCATAAGAGACTAAATCATTTAAACTTTAAAACCATTGCCTATCTGAGTAAACATGAACTTGTAACTGGTTTGCCCAAAATAGATTTTTCAAAAGAAAAACTTTGCTCAGCATGTCAGTATGGTAAACAAGTACGATCCTCTTTTAAAAACAAGGGTTGTAAATCTTCATCCCGATGCTTAGAACTGTTGCACATGGATCTTTTTGGTCCTATACCAGTCATGAGCTTAGGGGGAATGAAATACACCTTGGTGGTCGTAGATGACTTTTCAAGATTTACTTGGGTTATTTTTCTCAAATCTAAGGACCATACTGCTTCACAACTGATAAAGCTCTTCAAAAGACTTTTAAATGAAAAATCAGTTGGAATTGATCGAATCAGATCTGATCGAGGAACTGAATTCATCAATCAAACTCTTTCAAATTTTCTAGAAAATGCTGGAATTAAGCATGAGCTCTCAGCAGCCAGAACTCCTCAGCAAAATGGTGTAGCTGAGAGAAGAAATCGGACCCTTAAAGAAGCTGCTAGAACAATGCTTGCTGATTCTGGTATTTCTCAAAGGTTTTGGGCAGAGGCAGTAAACACTGCATGTTATACTCAGAACAGATCAATGATTAATAAGAATCATATGAAAACACCATATGAGATCTGGCATGGAAGAAAAAGTATAATTACTTATTTCAAAATATTCGGCTACAGATGTTTTTTCCTTGATAATGGTAAAAACTATTTAAAAGCGTTTGATGCTAAATCTGCAGAGGGAATATTTCTTGGATACTCATCAGTTAGTATAGCCTATAGAGTCTTCAACAAGAAAACCCTAAATGTTGAAGAATCAGCTCATGTTGATTTCGATGAAACTGAACTAACTGATAAGCCAACTGATCAAGTTGAGCTAGCTGATCAATTTACAGATATCAGTTTGGAAGATGATAGCAAAAATGAAAGTCACAGCAATCAAAACAGATTTCAAACACCTGAACCAGAAGTACTGGACCAATCAGATGTACATAAAGTCGTTGCTGGTGATCAGTTGACAGAGCATAATGATAACATTCAAATACCAGTTGACGAAGCACCAACTGAGACAGAAAATTGTGTTCAGTTACCAACTGAAGAAATTTATGATACAACAAATACTGAGTACAGATGGAAAAAATCACACTCACCTGAACTGGTAATAGGAAATCCATCAGATCCAGTAAGAACTCGAAATCAAATGCAAAATTTATTTATCCATTCAGCTTTTGTTTCACAACTAGAACCGAAGAAAACTGATGAAGCTCTTGCTGATCCTAACTGGGTAAATGCAATGCAAGAAGAGCTAAATCAGTTCACTCATTACAATGTCTGGAACTTAGTTCCAAGACCAATTTCAAAAACTATTATAGGTACAAAATGGGTGTACAGGAACAAACTGAATGAAGATGGTTCAGTTGTACGCAACAAAGCACGATTAGTGGCACAAGGATATAGGCAAGAAGAAAGAATTGACTATGATGAAACTTATGCACCAGTTGCAAGACTGGAGGCAATAAGAATCTTTCTTGCTTATGCATCACACAAGAACTTCAAAGTATACCAGATGGATGTGAAGAGTGCTTTCTTAAATGGTCAGCTGCAGGAAGAAGTATATGTTGAACAACCTCCAGGTTTTGTAAATCATAGTTTACCTGATTATGTTTATCATTTGAACAAAGCCCTGTATGGTCTTAAACAAGCTCCCAGAGCTTGGTATGAAACCCTTTCAAAATTTCTAACTGATCATGATTTTTCCGTAGGATCAGTTGATAAGACTTTGTTTAAATTTTCTAAAAATAATCATATCTTACTAGTTCAAATTTATGTTGATGATATCATATTTGGGTCAACTAAACCCAAATTGTGAGAAAAGTTTGCTAAGTTAATGCAGGACAAGTTTGAAATGAGCATGATGGGTGAACTGACATTCTTTCTTGGACTGCAAGTGAAGCAACTGGAGACTGGTATATTCATCAGTCAGACTAAATATACAAAGGAATTGCTAAAGAAATTTGGAATGGAATCATGTTCAGCTGCAACCACTCCCATGAGCTCATCAGTTAAAATGGACACTGATCAAGGGGGAATATCAGTTGAGACGACGCTGTACCGAGGTTTAATAGGTTCATTATTATACCTAACTGCTAGTCATCCTGATAATGTTTTTGCAGTTTGTATGTGTGCCAGATTTCAAGCAAATCCTAAGCAATCACATTTCTCAGCTGCCAAAAGAATTTTGAAATATCTTAAAGGCACACAAAATGTCGGATTATGGTATCCTAAAGATTTTTCTTTCAATTTAGTTGGATATTCAGATGCAGATTATGCAGGATGTAAGCTAGATCGTAAAAGCACAAGTGGATCATGTCAGTTTCTTGGAGACCAACTGATTTCTTGGTTCAGCAAGAAGCAGACATCTATAGCTACCTCAACAACTGAAGCAGAATATCTAGCTGCTGGTAGTTGCTGTGCACAACTGATCTGGATGTAGCAACAACTGAAAGATTATGGAGTAATTACAAATGAATCGCCCATCTTTTGTGACAATTCGAGCACAATTGCCATTACCTATAATCCAATTCTTCATTCAAGGACAAAGCATATAGATGTCAGACACCACTTCATTAGAGATCATGCTTTGAAGAAGGACATTCGACTGTAGTATATATCAACTGAGCACAAGCAGCTGACATCTTCACCAAACCATTACCCGAGACTAAGTTTTCTTACTTTCGCAATATTCTTGGTTTAATTGATTTATCATAAGAAAATTGTTAATTCTACTTTACTAATGAAGTTGTCTGCAGAAAATAAGGACACAACAATAAACTGAAAATGATATGTTATTAAGAATAAAAACGATTCCATCTTACAGTAGACAATTCAGAACCAACTGAATCCTGCCATTCTGTAATAAAATTGTTCAATTCATAAATTCGGATTCTAGAGAATGATTTAGTTATAGAAATCTTCTTAATCACATGCCACTCCTTCCACATCATTGCTTGTAACAGAACCTTGTCATCGACAAGCTCTGTAAAATGTCTGACTTCAAATCGTTCCAAGTATCTTCTGGCTGTTGCTGCTTGAACTCGAGAAGGAGTCGCACCACTACTACTTATCCTCTGCAACTCATGAATTTTGAACCATGTTGACATCACCTTTTTCAAGACATATTCTTCCATCTTCTTCTTCAACTCTTCTAAATAAGCACTTGTTTCTTCAGTAACGTGAACATGCGTACTACTACAAGCATCGGAAATATCTGAATCTGCCATGTTTAAATCATATTATCTCACAACTCACTGCTATTATTTTATAGACAAGTGACATTTAATGACAAAGAAGTTGAAGAGTCTCAAGCCAACAAAGCGTTTTCTCAATTACCCAGGCTTCTTATCTATCAGTTTCTTATTTGATTTCAGTTTGTTAATTACCAGTTGATTCATTTTTTTCAACTGATTTCAGTTTGGTTTTTAAATCTTAACTGATTTCAGTTTACAGTCAACTAATATTAGTTCTTTAACAGTTCATTTGTTCAGTTAGTAATTCATTTACAACAACTAATGAAACTGCCAATTTGCAGGAAAGAAAAAGACAAAATTAACTCAGATAAATATTTTATTCAAGCATAAACATTAGCTCGCATTACAGCATAATATTTTTCCTCTACATCAATTATCCACATCTTCAACCAAGTGGATAAAGGTGGAGTGGACGTCTTGGCAAAGCTGTGTGAATAAGCTATGCGCCTCAGGATCTTCAATTCCTTCCGGAGCATCAGCTGATGACTATGACCATCCTTAAAGACGTCAATCCACTCAGCTATGTGCAAGTGCTCCCGCACCTTCCTCAGCTCTGCCACCCATTCAGGATTGGTAGCCTCTCCAGTGTTATACAAGAACTCAAGTTCTTGTAACTTCTCCCAGTACTGAAGATTCTCATAGAATACTTCATCTTCTATCTCAGCCTTCCTGGCCTCCAGAGAAAACAGCGAAGCACTTGAGCTACTCGCACCAGCCATTTCTTTTATCTTAAATATTTCACTAATATGACTGAAACTAACTGTGTTACTTCTATTTAGAGCCGAGAGTTATGGAAGCTGAAGGGCCGTGCACGTTCCAGCAAACAATAAATTCCTTAAGCTTTAAATTTATTTTTATCGTCATTTTTAATTATTTTGCGCACCCATTAAAGGGGAATATTAATTTTTAAGAGGTTAACTGAGAAGACAATTGTTTGTAAATTCTCAACTGAAACGGATCAGTTTCACAACTGATCGTTCAGTTGGTTGTTTTACAAATCTTCTCACATAAGTTAACAAATTTAAAAACTTATTATATTCCAAATCAACTGACGTGACTGCAGTTTCATAACGTGGCCTATTTTAAAACCACTCACTTTTTGCACACACGCTTATAGCACACGTACACATATTTTTATTCAAATTTTTTTTGGACTGACACGTGTCCTATAATTCGAACAGTCCGAACATAAGTACTCTACCTGCCCCATTTCAGTTCTTCTTCTTTACGCTTATCCAAATTTCTCAGAGCAAAAACAAATGCAAGCATTCTCTTTCGCAGGAAATCATTCAGTTCAAATGGCAAACCAAATCCCCGCGCACGTTCTAAATGCTATGGCCATTGATTTCGATTCAATTTTATCAGTAACTGAGGTTGAAGTGAAGAAAGTTTTTCTGAAACTAGAATCAGCTGGGCTGAAGACGTTTCTAGGGCAATCTTCACAAACCATCTATCCAAAGGAAATAAATGATTTCTATAAAAATGGTTTTGTTACTATTGATGAAAATATCTCTATTACTATCAATAATCAGCTAATAATCATATCTGAAAAAACTTTCGGGGAAATCTTCTCTCTACCAATTGAAGGAATTATCAGCTTCTCTGAGGTACGAACTGCTGATATTGAAGAAACGCAATCTCTGTTATCTGCTGATGGACGGAAAATCAAAGTCTCTGATCCTAAGAATGAACAGAAGCTAGAAATTCAATTGCTGGCTGATATTGTTGCCAAGGGCATTCTGGCTAAGGCTGATTCATTTGCAGCCCTTACTCTTGAAAAATTTCAAGCCATGACCGTGATAATGGCAGAGAAGAACATGAACTGGAGGCATATTATTTTCAGTATTTTGCGAAATATGCTTCAATCTACCAAGCAGTCCAGAGGTTATGCAGTTCAAATCAGTTATCTACTGAAAACAAAAGGTTTAGTGGCTGAAAATGCTGAAAAGCTATCCAAATTTATGGTATTCTCTGACAAGAACATATTTCCACCAAAAACCAAACTGGAACTGTCTCCAGATCAATTCGTGAAGATCAAGAAAGAGATTGGGACGCAGCAGGCTGCTCCCAAATCAGTTAAAAAGGCTAGGTCTCAGGCCCAACTGAAATCTACCAAGAGGAAACTGATTGTCAGTGGATCAGATTCTGAGGAAACACCTTTTCAGCTGATCACCAAGTAGCAAAGGACTTAGAAAACAAAGCCAGTGGCTTCGCTGACAGCTGTTCCTGAGAAACCAAAGGCATCAGATACTCAACAGCCTATTCAGGCTGTTCCCTTGACAGCAATTCCTGCTGATAAGGAGAAAAAATCAGCAAAAGCTTCAGCTCTCTTGACTCAAATCAAACGACCTTCAATTCTTGCTCCTGCTCGATCTAAGGGAATTGTTATTCAGGAAAGAGTGGACTCTACTCACTCTGGACTAAACATTCCACATATTCTTACTGATGAGAAAGGAAAGGGCAAGATGATCAAAGAACCAAGGCCCTCAAATGCTATTCAAACTCATATTGACCTCATATGGGAACAGGTCAATGCCTTTGCTGCATCAAAAATGAACATTTTTGAAACTTGGACGAAGTTTAGAACACATACTTTTTCCAAGCAGTTGAAGAAGAAGTCCAAGCTGAACACATTTATCAAATTGGAGACAATTGTTCTGAGAGTGGTCAAAGCTGCAACAATAACTCAGGCCTTGGAGCGCAAGAACTACTTCTTTGATCAAGTCCGAGCTAAAAAGTTGGACCAACTGATCGAAAAATTGAAAGCCAACTATATTCCCACAAGTCCAACTGCATACAATGATCGAGCTGTGATCACTCAGCTAGAAACTGATCTATTAACTCTGCAATCCCAAATAAAATTTTGGGAGACGGATCAGGAACTTGTTATTCATGAAGGCACTTCAGAAGATGAAGAAGCTGATTCACCTTCTCGGCACCGTGAACCATCTCCTGAACAAGCTGCTACAACTGATGAGCCAGTTCAGAATGTGCCTCAACCTACTGCTGCTGATCCTCAAATGTACTCAGAAGCTGACTTGACACTCGCCAATATTGATGAAATTATTCAGTCAGTGATTCAAGAATCTCAAACAGATGAACTTGTTTCTGTTTCAGTTGATCACTCAACTGATCGAGCAGTTCTAGAGGATCCCGTCTTACCTGAAGAGCTTGTTCAGCCTACTGATGTGCCAGCTCAGTCACCTGGTCAAGAAACTACTGAAAATGTGGAGGCTCAGTTGCTACATTCTGAAAATATTCCAACTGATGAGCCAGTCCTCCTTTCAGCTGAATCTCCAGCAGAAGCACCAGTTCTTGATGCTCCGACTGAAGATACCACAAATTTGCCTATTCAGTCGGACAATTCAGTTGCTACTCAGGATCTATCTTCTCCTCCTTCAGATCAAATTGGAGTTGCTGGAAAAATTGTTCCAGAACAGACCATTGCAGAGACAGTTATAACTGACAGGACCTTAGTGGTCTTTGATCCAGTCTCTGAAGGACAAGCACCTGGAACTTCTGGACATTCACCACCTCATTCATCTAATGATCTTGAATTAGTTCTTGAAGAAATTCAAGATATTCAGAATAATATGCATAAAATTCTCTCTGCCATCTCTAACATTCAGCATACTCAACTCGCTCATTCTCTGAAACTGGAACATGCAGCAGTATTTAACTCAGAGAAACTGAAGGCAGTTCAAGCTACCGTGACCTCTCTTTCCTTTGCAATTGATGAAATAAAAAAGAATACAGGTATAGCAGAAAGTCTCTCAGCGACTCAAGACACTATCAGCAAAAGAATTGATGCTGTGGAGACACTCGTATCAAGAAAGATAGACTTCATGCAAACCACTGTGCTCAATGCAGTCGCAGACGTAGCCACTTCTGTCAAGATTCTTTCAACCGATGTTAAGAGATTATCTGTCAGAATGGAGGCATTTGACAAAAAGGGGGAATAGATCCTCAGATCAGCAGTTCAATGGAGATCAGCTCAATAGATTGATAGAGTAGGTGCCCGTCGAGCCAAGTGTTGGCCGAGGGTTCATGTTTAAACTCTATGTATGAACAGTCTTTATTTTAATAATATTTGAAATTATTATTTTGGCTCTTCTTTATCTGTATACACATGCTAGTTGCATAGATAAAGCCCTTGAATATACAAATAGTAGAAAGAATATGAGATGCTCATATGATGAGTATCATGAAACTCATATTTGTAATACTGTATATTCTAAACGGTTCCTAGTCGATTCAGCCGCCACTAAGAAGGATATAGGCCGTTCGAGTTTGAGACTAGTATCTGCGATGTGAGTACCATGTTTCATTGGTAGGGGACATTGTGATGTCCGAGCATGCAGATAAGTGCTCCTTGTAGAGTGCACTGAACAACCCTCCATAAAGGACTTTCCAAGTGGTTCTCACTTATCGAGTGGAAAAGTCCTAGTTTATGGTTGTACACCATTAGTCCTTATGACCCGGGACAACATTGAGACTCTATGTGCTAGAATTACACTTTGACTTGTTTACCGACTCTCAAGGGGTCATCAGGTGGCAAGGTTGGGTGTTCTGTCGAAACATATAGGAGTCGATGCATTGTAGTCGGGGATTCACCGCTTACCTACGGGTATGGATATCCTATGTGTTTTTCATGTATATGTAGTTTGAAATCTCTGATCAGAGTATGGTGGTAATTATGAAAGGGGTTTCATAGATTACACCATCGATGCAACTACGACATGACACATAGTATCGATTCATTGACAACTCTCGATAAACCAATGGTTGTCGAATCGGTCGGGATATATGAGTTGAAGGGACCGTACTGTACGCTAACCATAATTGAATGGTTCTTGCAGGCACTATCATTTGATACCTAGGGAATCATGTAAGCGATGCTGCTAGGCGTTTAACATGATTGGTTGGGTACTATCAGACTTGAGTTCTGACGTTCTTATTATNTATGTGTTCCTAAATTAAAAGTAGGCCAAGTGAATATTGTATTTGAAAATTGTGATTTTCATAAACATTATTATGGACTAAATTAAATTAAGTCAAGAGTTGAATTAAGTAAACACTAGTGGGCCTAGTAGAGTCCAAATAATTAAATTAATTCAAGTGTTGAATTAATTAAATAACATTGGGCCTTGTAGAGCCCAATTGGAGATAATTATTTAACTAATGGGCTTGAGTAAAATCAAGTAAAGTTTAAATAGTCTCAAATGTGTTTGAGATATTTAAAATAAAATTTCATGGGCTTTGTAAATGTTACATGCCCAAATAATTAATATGCATGGGGAGGTGAAGAGTTGAGAGACAACCTTTTTCAATTAACTAGGCATGTGTCTCTCAAGCTCACTTTAACTTTTTCAAAGACCAAGACAACTCATGCCCTCCCCCATTCTCTACACCTTGGCCGAAATATTGCAAGCTTTTCTCTCCAATTTTTCTTCTTCAATTGTTGAGGAAAGAAAAGTCTTCTCAAAAGAAAAATCCTCTAATTTTTCTAGTGCAAAATTAGAGGGGATTTACCTAGTTGGTGGTGGGCTTAATATTTGAGCAAGGAGTGCTCAAAGGAAAGCTTGTAGATTCGTCTACCTTTGAAGAGCTAAGTTGTTCATCAACGTAGTTGGAGCCATCATCAATCCATTGTAATTGATAGGTAAAACTTCTAAACACCCTATGAATCTCATAGTTTGTGTTTTTGTATATGTTGCACACTAGTACATGGTGTTCGAATTTTTCAAGTTTTTCTTAAAATTTTCGGTTTTCATGTTTAGAAACATTCTTGAGCTTCCGTTGCGATTTCAACACCTAAAATCGATCCCTTTCATAGATTTGATACAATGAAGCTACAGATTATTTCATTCTGATTATTTCATTCTTTCATTGTACGAATCTGTACACAACAGTTGATTATTTTATCTACAACGAACTTGAAGATCATATAAGCTTCATTGATCAGTTATTAGTTGCTTAGTTTTGTCAAACACCAAAAGGGGGAAATTGTTAGAAACTTAATTTCGGATGTTTGACAAACCGATTATTTATTGGAACTAACTGATCAAATATTCGATCTATGCAGCTTGCCTAACTGAAGAGTATCGCGCATATTATCTAAGACAACCGAACCCAGTTGAACTGAACTTTCGAAGAAAACCAACTGATCAGTTGGAAACTGATCAGTTGATATATTCAGCCGTATGCTTCCTTCAACTAAACATGTCTCGGGAAAGAACGATCAACCGACAAAGAGACATAGAAGATTGCAACGCCGCACTTAAATCAATACAGCTTAGAACAACGCATTTCGGCGAAAGCAGTTAAGACGCCGCATCACAATAAATGAAGGAAACAATATCCAAGGAATAATCAAGTAAAAAATCAACGGATACAAAGATTCAAATTCATCTCAAGTTACCGTTGGAAATGAAGCATATAAATAAGTGAACAAAGTAGCTGAGAAAAAGAACCATCAACGCATTATTGAAGCTTGCTGTTACGCTGCTAAAATCACAATTCACAGCTCACGTATATCAGATATATCAGTAGAATCTAAAGCTACACTTTGAGTGTGTTAGCACTTTGTAATTCAATCAAGAATATATCAGTTGTGCTAAGATCAGTCACGAACTGATAAAAGCTGTTGTATGCTAA
>NC_133314.1:9947975-10011666 GCF_012295235.1 Primulina huaijiensis | reverse complement strand
AAAAACTCAACTCAAGCATCAACATCAACACATATATATAATCGTATTCTTACATACAAACATATTCTGTATCATCATACACCTAGACATAAACATTGTAAAACTTGTTTCAAACCCTGACATATTTTCGTACAATACATATGCGGAAGCTATACAATAAGAAGTCCCGGTTCTTGTCGAGGTAAGGCACGTCACAAGCATCCATTGGCGAACCGGCATCCTACGTCTCTCCACTACCTGATCCTGTAATACATGAGCTACGTGAGTTTATAAAACTCAATAAGTTGACACTTGTACGTATCAATATGCATCGAAGGAACATACATATCAAGTCGTGACAACAATGAATCTTCAAAACATGTCATATCATAGCATATATTCATGTTCATTTTTGTACTTGAGCCTCATTAGTTGACCTGTACTACCGTGCTTGCTTTATTATATAGCTACTACTGTGTTGGACGTCAGGGAGTAACCTTTGGCAACCCCACGTCCCATGAACATATATTGACCAATAGGTTTGGTGGACTTAAACCCACCCATGATGTCAACAAGCTCTATATCATGTAAAAATCAATCCTTTTCTTTTCATGTTGATGTTCATGTTCATGACATAGCACCCATCTTCAATATTCATGAGTTCTTTTCATATTTAATACATAACAATGGAATATAGTGCTAAGTTTTCATCAATAAACATACTAACAATGTACATATATCAATAATCAATGAGAAGTATTTGAAATCATAATTTTACTCATGTATTACTTCAAGAACATGCCAACTTACAGTCCAAGCGCAAGAACACTGGTTTGAGACGATGTTTCTCTTTCCTATGCTGTCAAACATATCAATAATTCAATTACTATGTCTATTCTAGGTGAAGTTTGCTCCTCTACATTAATAATAACCAAAAGAGAGGAAAAATTACACGCTTATGAAGTTCTTGTGATGGAGAACTAAGTTCTTACCTCAAAGTGATGAAAGGAATGAAGATGAGAGCTTTTGGAGGAAGGGTTTCTTGGTTTACTTCGAGTTTTTGCTGATAAAGAAAGGAAGGTACTGAAGAAATGGCTTAGAAACTCGAAACTTATCCTTATTTATACCCAGCGGCGCTCGGGCGCCAAACATTCTGCCCAAAAGATTAAAAGTTCGTGCACCGGCGCTCGGGCGGTCATTTGAAAAAGTGGTAAACATGAAAGTTGTAGCCCTGTGTCTTGGCTTGAATCTCCAATTCGTTTCAGGTCATTTGGAGGTCTGAGTAAAATGTTATGCTCATTCTCATAACATGTGTCAGTGTGGGAATGACGGTATACACGACACATTTCAGGGCACTTTTGGCTTGTCTTCTACAATGATTTGGACAAAATCCAAAACATGAAAGTTGTTGCATTATATCTTAACTTTTTAATGGTTATAGCCTCACTCAATTTGGATCAATATTCAAATCATTGTGCTAAAACTCGTAAAAACTACCACAATTTCATCTCATTTCCTATCAACTTCATAACACTACTTCTACCTACACATCTTACTATAACTATTTAGACATATTTTCATTCTCAATACACCATGAACAATATAAAAGTCATGTTCAATCTCAATATTGATACCTCAATCAATATGTAAAACATAATGAGCTAAATAACTATCTATAATGAAATAAACGTATTACTAATCATTTGTACGAGTAACCGGGCATTACAAGTTAACTCTTCCAACAGCTCCATCTGGGAAAATTATCATTGAATCTGGTGATAAGCCAAAATCGACATGAGTCAAAACTCCGCTAATCTCCATTGCTGCTCCTTCTACACTGTCGTTTGCAAGACCTAAAGGAGTAGTGATAAGATAAAAAGTGGATGCAACAGTATCTAGTCTGAGTATCACTCATGACCTAACTGACCAAAAAGGAAGGGTAAGTTGATTGAAGAGCTCCGACCAACAAACTCAATTCAAACTCACATTGACTTGATTTGGGACGAGGTCAATGAGTTTGCCAAATCGAAGATGAAGACTTACAATGAGTGGGTCAGATTTTGAACTGCAGTTTTTGCAAAGAAGTTGTATAACAAAAAGGTGCTGGAGAAATTTTGTTGCTTTGGAAAATGTGGTTCTGAAAGTGGTCGTTCAAGCCCTAGAAAGAAAGAATTACTTATTGGATCTTGTGCTTGTCAAGAAGCTTGCACAACTGATCACTGAGTTACGGAAAAACTATGATCCAACTAGCCTACCGCTTTCAATGAAAAAGCAGTGCATGATCAATTGGACAGAGATTTTCGATCACTGCAAATGAAGATAAAGAGTTGGGAAATGGATCAAGAGTTGATCATCCCATCAAATGATCAAAGTCCATCATCTGAAGAACCAACTGAAAAATCAGTTCCAGATCAAGAGCAATCCAAGGAACAAGTTGCTGCACCAACTGAACCAGTAACTGCTCCTCTTTTCAAAGATGCTGAATCATCTCCTTCAGTTCCTCCCATTTCTACTGCGGATCTTCAACTTTATACTGATGCTGAGCTGTCATTGGCCAATATCGATGAAGTCATGAAATTAGTAGCCACTGATATTCAGCAGACTCTCTTATCTACAGAAGCAGTTGAAGAACCAAGCGTAATTGAACATCCAGCCGCAGAGGATGTTTTGAATCAAACTGAAGAAGCAGTTCAGCCGACTGCCACGACTGAATAGGCAGTTATAACAGAAACTGAAGAGCCAGTTCAGTCAACTACCATGCCTGAACAAGTAATTCTAGCAATAACTGAAGAGATGCCAGCTGAAGAGCCATTCACAGTTTCAATTTTTCAACCAACTGAAATACCAATCTCCGTATCAGCTGAGCAAATATCTGAAATACCAACTGCTGTCTCAGCTGATCAATAGACTGAAGAGCCTTCAAGCACCACTGCTGATCCAAATCTCTCTTCTCCTCCACAGCTTCAGCAGGAAGCCATAACAGAAGATATTCAAGAAATGGTTAGTATTGAAACTGAAATAACTGACAGGGCCTTGGTGATCTTTAATCGAGATAATAGGGAGCAGGAACCAGAAACCTCTGGAGTCAAGGTTCCTGTTATAACAGTGGCAACTAAATCTATATTCGATGATATTCAAGCTCTTCAGATCGACCTTGTCAGTATGATGACTTCCATTTCTAACATCAAATCAACCCAACTAGCGCCACTATGAAAATTGATTCCATAAAGGAGGATACGTTCAAAAGTCTCCAACAATTCACAAAGGATATTACGAACATGTTCTTCCAGATGGATCAAATATGGAAAGACCAAGCGTCGACTGAAGCTCATTTCAATACTCAAGCAATGTTCAGCAAACGCTTTGATTATCTGGAAAATGTTGTCACAAAGAGAATGAATTTGATGCAAGACCTTCTAATGAATGCTGTTTAAAATGTCAACTCGTAAGTTCGCATTATATCCAAAAAGGTTAAGGCGTTTGACAAAAAGAGGGAAGAAGAAGAACAAGATCAGCAGACGCAATCTATAAAGAGACTCAGTCAACCAACTGATCAAGAATCAGCTGATAAAAAAGCTAAGAAATAGAATATCAGTTAGAGGTTGAAGTATTTGGCAGATTTTGAAGATTATTTTAGTCAGTTAAAAGATTGTTTTATTCTTTCATTCTTTGTACGAATCTGTACATTGAAAGAGTTGTCAATAAAATGTTATTTTATCTACAATGAGTTCAATTGATCAGTTCATATTTTCTAAGTTTTGTCAAACACCAAAAAGGGGAAAATTGTTGGCAACTGAATTTCGGAAGTTTGTCAAAATGAGCATTTAATATATTGAACTAACTGATCAAGAAGACTGATAGTAACTAATCTAAAATATGCAAATTATCGGTTGCCCATAACTAAAGATTAATGTGAAGATAATCAAATACAACTGAACCAGCTGACTGAACTACGCAGACAACTGACTGATCAGTTGGAAACTTGTTGCTACAAACAGTTGTGAGCTTATCAATTATAGCCTATCAGCTGATCTTTCAGCTGTACACGTCATCAGTTAAGGAAAAGGACATTCAACCGACAACTGTACAAAAGCAGACTGCAACTAGTAGTGGGATCGCTGCATTTCAGAAAAACCGCATTTTACAATTGTCAGAAGAATGTTGACGTGGCAAACAAAGGATAGAAAGATTCAAATTGCATTCAATATTACCATTGGAAGCAAAGCCTATAAATAACCGAAAAAGAGAAGCTGAGAAATCCTCCTATCTCCGAACTCTCGACTCTTGAAAAACTCAACTATCAACTGAGCTGTTACTCTGCTGAAATATTTGCAAACTTCAGAGCTCACGCTTATTGTATACATTCATAGCATTTAAGGCTATCCTTCGAGCTTACAAGCACAAACTGATATTGTTGTAATCAGTTGTGCTAAGTTATTTCAGTCCATTTGAGTACTGTAAATCGTTTTGTAACTAAGAGTTCCAGTTTGACATTGTTAAGTCCAAAACTGAAGTGGGTATGTACAACTCTTCGTATCGATCAAAGTCTTTTAGTGAATATCATATCTTCGTGATAGAAGGGGTGACGTAGGAGTGTTTGAAATCTCCGAACATCCGTAAAATCTTGTGTGTTCTTATTTCAGATTTATTCTATCTATCAGTCAGTTTATTTCCGTACTATTATTGTTAACTGATTGATATCGACTGACAAGATTTTCGAGTATCAGTTTATCACCAAACTAACTCAATATTGGAAAAGTTGTGAAAATTGTGATTGTTTATTCAACATTCTTCTAAACATTCTTTTACTCCGTAACCGATCCTATCACAAGCCATATGTTTTTTTGCAAATATTTTAATAAATAGCTTGAAATCAAAATATTTTCTTCAATGCTTCAAAACTTGAGATACAATTTATATCTAAAAAACGTTTACAATGTTTTGAGAGTGGGGTTGATAGCGCAGAGTAAAGTGGAGAATATAAGAATATTTTTATTTTCTCCCTTCTCTAAATGTTCCAACCTTCAACAGAAAATCACTTAAACGATATTGTATTAAAAGTTTTATCATTTCTAAATGTAGAGCAAAAATAATTTGTAATTGTGGTTGTGAGGATGGATTTAATTCTATTTTGTTGATTTTGACAACATATTTTTTTTGGGTTGGATATGATCAAAAATGTGTCTCGTAAAATAGAACCGTAAAATGATGTTATAAAAATATTTGTAGAAAACTCTATAAATTCTTACATATATCTTGTAGGACTATTTTTACAATAAAAAATTCAATAAAAATTTTATTTATCAAAATATAATGATAATAAGCAAAATATCTGTACGAAGACGGGTGAGATAACGATGCGTGCAAAAATATATATGTATATTTATTTATTTATTATTATTATTATTATTTGTGTGTGAATTGGTGTAAGGGAGAAGACAAGTAACCGACACAAATATAATGAAAATTAATGATAAAATTCCAATTACCAGTCTTTAAATAAATCATGTTTGCAATATAAATAATTACCTCAGAAAGCATTGTACAAATCATTATCTCTTCCACTCCCACTTCACTTCAGATTCAGATATTTGCTTCCAAAGTCATGAAGCAAAGAATTTTCATCTCCGGCCTCCTCCCACTCCTCCTCCTCGTCCACTCCTCCGCCGCCGATGGGCACAACATCACCCACATACTTGCCGGCCACCCGGACTTCTCCACCTTCAGCCACTACCTCACCGTCACACATTTAGCCGCAGAGATCAACCGCCGCCGCACCATCACCGTTTGTGCTGTCGACAATGCCGCCATGAATGACCTCCTTTCCAAGCATTTCTCCCTCGACACCATAAAGAACATCCTCTCCCTCCACGTATTCGCCGACTACTTCGGGGCCAAGAAGCTCCACCAGGTCGCTAAGGGCTCCACCACCACGTCCTCCCTGTTCCAGGCCACTGGCGAGGCTGCTGGGACCTCCGGTTACGTCAACATCACCGACATGAAAGGAGGGAAAGTAGGCTTCACGCCTGTCGACAGCGGTTCTGATAATCAACCGATGGCGACCTTCCTCAAGTCCATTTTAGAAGAACCTTACGTAATCTCCGTGATTCAAATCAGCCACGTCCTGTCGTCGCCGGAAGCCGAAGCTCCCACGGGATCTCCCACTGATTTAAACGTAACATCTCTAATGGCAAATCAAGGATGCAAGGCGTTCTCTGATTTGATCATCGCGCATGGTGATGAAGACACTTTCACTCAAAATCTGGAAACAGGGTTAACGATCTTCTGTCCCGAAGACGAAGCCCTGAATTCGTTCATGCCGAGGTTCAAGAACCTGACCAACGATGATAAAACTTCACTGATCCTGTACCACGCCGTTTCCTTATACAATTCGCTCGGAATGCTTAGAGCCGGTAATGGATTGATGAACACTCTCGCCACCGAAGGAGTCAAAAAGTTCGATTTCACCATACAAAACGACGGAGACGACATCAAGATCGAGACTAAGGTCGTCACGGCTACGATCTCCGGAACCTTGATTGACAGAGATCCGCTGGCGGTTTTCAAGGTCGACAAGGTTCTGCTGCCGACGGAGCTGTTCAAGGCAGCGCCGGCTTCTCCAGCACCGAAACCATCGAAATCCAATAAAGCGGCGGATGCCAATGCCGAAGCTCCGGGGCCATCCGACGATGACACGGCGACGGCGGATGAAGATTCGAGCAACGACGGAGGTAGAATCATCAGTGGCGGCGGGTTTATGAGTCTGTGTTTTGCTGTGTTGGTGGGAATTTTGACTGTTGTTTTCTAATTTTACTTTTTTTAAAAAATTTTTTTCTATTTTCCTTTTTATATTTTTTATGAAATTTGTGTGTGTGAATTTGTGCAAATTTCCATCATACTTTGTTCATGTTATTGACGATAGAAATTATCTATTTTACAATATTTTAATTTTTTCTATTGTATTGTAAAATATGTGGACATCGTTTTTATTTTATTTTATATTTATTCGATATTCATGAGATGAACATATAATACGTGTGATAGAAATAGGTAATTTATGTAATATAATTAATATATATTGTTTGATATATGGCTGAGTTTCCATGAGCAATTATGAAAGAGAAAATCATCTACAATATTTCATTTTATTTTTTAATTGCATTATAATTATAAATTTGTTGCACCAATAAAAATTATGTATCACGGCAAATATTGTAGATGATTTGTTTCTTGATAAATAATAAAAATTCTTGATTTGCATTAAGTTATCTCGGGAGACTTCATATTAGATTATATTTAAAATGTGGATGGTTGCGTGCATTACAGTTTACAGAGGAACTATTTGGACTCTTTGTAAGGAAAAAACCATCGTCAAGGCAAGGATTTTATTAGGCAAGAAATAAACAAGGGCAACTTGGCAATCACTCCTTGTCTTTATTCTCAACTTTCTCTCGCCCCTTCAAATTTTTGTTTTGACTCCTCAATTTTTTAAATTTTCCCAAAATATCCTTATAATCTTATCAAGCTTGTTCTAAAAGGTGTATACACATGCAGTTACTTAAGGTTTCCAGTCTATATATCATGTTCATATGATCGTTTTTTATTCTATTTTATTTTTTTTATAAATGGCCCATCATGTTTCCATATAATAAATTGAACAGTTTACCTCTTTGACCGGAGTGTCATCGGATTATATCACTGGGTTTTACAGATTGTTCCTCACAGTCTAACCACGCAGTCACAATAGATGGTTCCTGACGCCGATTCTTTCAACAGCACTTAGCACAATCCTATTTCTTTTCTACCTCAGGGTGTATAGTAAAAAGCTCAATTTGAAACTAATACATGAAAGGGCAAAAGCCTTGGTTTTTTTATTCAAACATAACAAATTATTATTACATAGTAACCTCCTGTAGAGGAGAAGAAACTTGTTTAGCTACTAGTAGTAGCCGAATTAAAAATACATATAAACTAGAAAGAAAATATTATAATGTTTTGAAAGAAAATGAAGAAGTTGAATGATACCTTCCATCTTCCTCCTGTCTTGATATTTATAAAAGTCCTTTCCGGATTTGAATTCTGGACTTCAAAAACTTGCCTTAGCTTTTCTTTAATTCCTTCAAGTTGTGTTTGGCACTATCTCTTGAGTGAGTTAAGTGGGTGGTTGAATGGTCCCTCCACTTTTCTTGATTTGTCCTATTCTAGATCATTAATCTTGAAACAGCTTGTTCTTCCACCTTTATCTCCTAGCATAACCAGTAGATATATGTTTGGATCATATCAGTTGAGATCTCATTCCTGCTACTTTTAACTGTTTGTATAGATATTTGAAAATCACCAGCTGCTTTCTTAACGCCTTAATCCGTCTTTTGGAAACCTTAAAATATGTGGAATACATTTTCTTTGGTTCCAAACTTCGTTTTAATTCTTTTGTGGTTTTCTTATTATCATTTACTCTGTATTTATTGGTGTATTTGGGTCCAAGTCTTTTTGTCAGTAGGAAAAATACATGTCTACTTGCTTTTGTCAGGGAATCTTTATCTTTTGTTATCCCCAAGGAAAACTGATTGTGGTCACATGTCCATTTATTTTTGTCGGGGAATCTTATACTTTTGGTGTCCCCAAGAAAACGTGATTTTGGTCCCTCACCATTTGGTCCTGTTTCTGCAAGTTGCTTCTTGTCTAACCGAGGTCTAAAGCCCTAGCCAAATTCTGGATCCTTTTGGTTTGGGCAATCTGGGCATATATGTTCTGACTATCTTCCTACTTGAGCAATGTTACAGAATTTCCGACGAGTTTCTTTACTCTTCGTCAACTTGCTATTCCACAAAAAATTTCTTTTCTTTCCAAATAAATCTTCTGCAAAACTTGTTGTTTTTCATGTCTTAGTATTTAACAGGAATGATCCATTTACCGAATTATGATAAAACTTAAACAGAAATTTTAATTTGTCCATCTCGGTTAGACAGACGCATAGACCACATGCTCTTCTGATGGAAATGTCATCTTCATTTATTGAAGCAACAAGGGGTGTTTTTTCTGAAGGAGGATCCTTGATAAATTTTTGGACATTTATATGTGGGCTCCTTAACTTGATAAAATTAAAGGCTTCATGAGAGCCTTTTCCTACTGATTCTGGTGCTGCACTGAAAAAGTATAGCTTCAGAATGTCTCCTCTGAACAAATTGTTGTTATTTGCCCATGTTTCATGAACCGATTCCTAAATCCTAGGTAGTCCTGAAATTTTTAGGAAGCTGGGTGATATAGTATAAACCGAGGCAAGAGCCTCGAATTCATAACAGTCTTTTACTTCCTTTGGATACGAATTTGCTTTCATCCATATTCTAAGATATTTTCTTGAAACATCAACCCTGATTGTGACGGGGTTAATGCCTACTCTTGTTTTTAATTTCTCTTAAATTTGTTGATAAGCCTGAAATAGATAAATTGTAGCTTCATTAGTATCAACCTTAGATTTACCTTTGTCTGTATTAGATCTAAGATTGATCTTTCCCTCTTCAATCCGCGAGGTGAAGGGTTGACTTGAAAACTCGAGATAGGGATTTAGAGTTTCAATTTTTGTTTCAGTCGACTTATCCGGGGATGATCCCGACTTAACAATTGTGCTAGGGGTATTTGAATCCCCTGCTCCAGGTATAGAGTCCTTGTAACATCCGAAAAACCAACATACGTAAATCACATGCATGCAAATTATTTGAATTGTTTAATTTTTTTATTTAATTGATTTTAAATGCTTATTTGATGCATATTATATGATTAAAAGTATGATTGCATGATTAAATGATTATATGACATGATTTCATGAAAGTGAAGGATTCTATCCGAATATTCGATAATAGGTAGGGGAAAGAAGACCGGGGACGACCAAAACAAGAATAAATATTTTTCACTAAATATTTTCAAGGCATCTTAATATGATTAAAAATGATAAAATTTTTCTAAAAACAATAGAGTTCGAATTATTTTACGAGACGAGCTCAATTTTACCCAGGAAGCCGGTTTTGGGCAAACGAGGAGTTTTTAAAAGATCAAAAATATTATTTTTGGAAACTAATTTTTATAAACTTTTATGTTTTAATTAAATAAGAGTTATTGGACCCAATTTAACTTAATTGAGTAGGCCCAATTGCTCTTTTACTTGAAAGCCCAAAACCTAAGCCCATTAACATTCAAATCAAAATTTATAAATTGAAAACCTAGGCTTCTAAACACACAACACACATAGCGGCCAAAAAATACACACCTACACACACACAAAATTCGAAATATATGTGAGGAAGAAAAGCTATGATTCTTCGTCGTCTGGTCGTCAATCTTCGCACCCTCGCCAACAATTTAATATTCGAGCGTTTTAAACACAAAGGCACGTTTTCTAAACACTTGGACGCATCATTCAAACTATTATATGCATGTTTTATGTATTTTTGCATGAAAAATATTGGAGTTTAAAACACTAAACTTTTTGTCAATTATTTTCAAAGTTTTGAAGATTTTTACGTATATATGAACGGGATATGATTTCCAACAAGTACGCTGCCAACATAAGATGATTATTGGATAGAACATGAAAAAATTAAGGTGGAAACAAGGGCTGTTCAAGCATGAGGAGGCCGTGCATGGTGATGTAGAAAACTAGGGCTTTTCATGGAACTATGGGGGTTCAAGGGACGGCTAGCTTGCATGGTCACGTGGAGCTCGGCCAGGGCTGGTCCAGGGGAAGGGTAGGTCTCGGTCTAGAGCTAGGCAGAGTCCTAGCATGGCTAGGACTCGAGTTCGTAAGCTGGGGAAGAGTCCACGCGAAGAGGGACTCCTCTCCATGCTCGCGTAAAGGGGGCGGCAGCCAAGGGGCTCGTGGCTAGGGCTGGCTGGTTCAAGGTTGGTCCATTAGGGGCTAGGGAGGATGGTCAGGGGTCAGGTCAAAAGCTGGTTTAGGGTGACTCGCTGGTGGCTCGACCACAGCATGAGGGAACATGCGGCTAGCTCGGTTGGACCTGAGACTGGTCCAGGGTCAGTGAGGGTCAGAGGTGATCGTTGGATAGGTAGCTAATGGTCTCCTAGATCGATTAAGAGTCCTAGTGAAGGTAGGAAGCTCTCGCTCAGCTCGGGTCCTTGTGCAGGGTTCGTGCTTGAGCTAGGGGCTGGTTCCTTGGGTCAAGGCTGGTCAGGAGGGTCCATGAGAGGGTTGGTCAAGGTTTGGCTTGAGGTGGCTCGGGTGTGGCTCGATGAAATTGGGAGTTGGCTTGGTAGGTTCATGCAAAGGTCAAAATTTCGAAATTAATAGAAAAAGTTCGAACCATGGGTCCACGGGGGTGGCTCATGCCTCACAAGGGTAGTTTAGGTAATAAAAATTCCATGTTTAAAATATGAGAAGAAAATATTAAAGTTTGAATTAATTCGAGAATTAAATGCTTCACGAATTAATAAATAAGAAATTAAATCGAACCCAGTGAATTTAAGCTAAATAAAATTATTAAAAAAATTATGTTTAAGCTTAAATAATTATTTGGGATAAGCCCATGTAAATAAAGTAAGAAAAATTCAAAATCGAGAAATATTACATCTAGAGGCAAAACGGTCATTTTACACTTGGGTAATACAAAAAAGGTTGGCAGCGTCCCGAAGGGGTCATAACTCATGTTAAATGATTTATTATGATAAATTTGATGAAAATATGATATTTTATTATTTATGGTAAAGCTGTGTAATTTTTACTGTTAAATTGTTATTTTTGAAAATCATGATATTTTATGCTTTAAAAAGAAAAAGAAAAATATTTTGAGGGATGCGAATTTACTGTGACAAAGGATAGAAGATATGTGGGGGATCTGTTTTGAGAAGTAACGGTGAACTTACAACTTTATGTGAATGTCGTGAGGGAAAAAGGCCCCAAAAAAGAGCCCGTTCATGGGACAAGACCCCAGAGAAACCCGACGATCGTATTTCCATGGTGGTGACTAGTCCCCGTCTCCATGGGCCATGTGGAGCTGAAGACTAATCATTCAACCAGAGGATAAAATACTAGTCACTTTCAAGGATCAAACTTCACCCAAAATGATAAAGAATTGAAAGCTTTACGATTATATGATTTTACGATTTACGATTTATTTATGCTTAAAATTATTTTAAATAAAAGTATGATTTTAATGCTTGTGATTGTATATGTATTATTTGTCACTCATGTTTAGAACGTACTGATTCATTAGATTTGCTAGGTTTGAATGTTGCATGATATGATGATATGAGGAGGCGCTGACGCTTGAGTGGATCGAGTGCGGTAGTACACTCCTGATGGACATTTATTTTCCGCATTTGCTTGTTAGATAAAAGATTCAAAAGATTATTGTTAAAGAATTTATTAGAGATATTTTTATCCTTTATTTTGTTGTTAGTTGATCTTTTCAAAGGTCGACGTAGGAGTTTTTGTTAGCCGACGATTTATGGATTTATTTTATAAACTTGAGATTTCAAATGTTAAATTATTGTGATTTATGGAAATGTTAAGTTATTTTAATTAATAATTTTCGAATTTATAATTTATAAAAAAAATTTTTGTAGTGGCTGCTAGTTTGCTGTTGTTTTCACGTGAAAGTGGTTGCTAGAGAATGAGGTGGGCGGCCAAGGGGTGTTAAGTAGGTTTAGGGTTAGATTATATGTAGTTTAGGTTAATAAAACATATACTAATGGGTCCTAATTAAAATTTAAAAGGGTTTTGAGTCCATGAAGCATTAAAACAAACCCAACAAGCCCAATAACACTCTCAAAAAATATTTCGTTTAGGTACTTTTTTGAAAATATTACCCGAACTCTCAAAAAGTCCTCCGAATCGATAAAATTTGTGTACCGGTTTAAAATACGACGCGACGTGTAAAAATACCCAACCAAGGCCCATTTTCGAAATTCTCCCTTAAATACACCTTATATTAAATAATCAAAAATAATTATTAAATAAAAAATATTTTCTTAAATATCCCCGGTCTCAGTTACTCGTTCGAGGTTCGAGCGCGAAATACTATTAAAACCCTAATGCATGAAACTTTAAAATAAACATGAAATAAACATCTATCCATGCCATACTCATGCAACAAAATGCATAAAAATCATTAAACTAATATTTTAAATAAAATCCTAGATTAAATGCAGTCGGGTTACGTAGCTCGAATTTCCTAGACCTTACAATTTTCCCCCCCTTAAACAGAATTTCGTCCTCGAAATTTAAAACATACCGAATAACTTCGGGTAGCGACTCCTCATCTCGGTCTCTGTTTCCCAAGTAGCCTCCTCCTCGTAATGATTCAGCCACTTGACTTTGACCATGTGGATTACCTTGTTCCAGAGCCTCCTCTCCTGTCTATCCAAAATCTGAGTGGGTCTCTCCTCGAAAGACACGTTCGGTGTCAACTGAAATGGTTCATTGTTCAGTTCATGCGAAGGATTCGACATGTACTTCCGCAGCATAGAGACATGGAATACGTTATGAACTCCCGCTAGATTTGGCGGTAATGGAACTCTGCATGTGAGTGTCCCAACTATCTCTAAGATCTTGAACGATCCTATGAATCGAGGACTGAGCTTGCCCTTCTTCCCAAATCTCATCACACCCTTCATCGGTGCGACCTTCACGAACACATGATCCCCTACGGCAAACTCAATATCTCTGCGTCGTTGATCTGCATAACTCTTCTGCCGGCTCTGAGCGGTCTTCATCATGTCTCAAATCTTGACCACTAACTCTGTAGTCTGACTGACAATATCCGGTCCTATATCTGCCCTCTCTCCTACCTCGTTCCAATACACTGGAGACCTGCAATTCCTCCAATATAATGCCTCATATGGAGCCATACCGATCGATGTCTGATAACTATTGTTGTACTTGAACTTCACAAGAGGTAACTTCGGCTCCCAGCTGCCCTGGAAGTCGATAATGCAAGCTCTAATTAGGTCCTCCAGAATCTGAATCACCCTCTCTGACTGTCCGTCAGTCTGATGATGGAAGGAATTAATGAATAGCAGCTTAGTACCTAATGTCTGATGTTGACTATTCCAGAATGCAGACGTAAATTTCGGATCCCTGTCGGACATGATGGACACTGGAATCCCATGCAGTCTGACTATCTATCTAATGTAAATTTCTCGTACCGAGTCTTGGTGAAAGTCTTCTTGATCGATAGAAAGTGAGCTGACTTATTGAGCCGATCAACTATCACCCATATGACATTATATCCTCTAGTCGTCCTCGGAAGTCCCGTCACAAAGTCCATAGTAATATTCTCCCATTTCCACTCGGGAATAGGTAGTGGTCTCAGCTTTCCTGCAGGTCTCTGATGCTCTGCCTTGACCTTCTGACACGTCAAACACTCGGAGACGAAACGCAGAATATCCCGTTTCATGCCCGGCCACCAACAAAGAGACTAAATATCCTTATACATCTCCGTACTCCAAAGATGGATGGAATACGGGGTGCTGTGTGTCTCACTCAAGATATCTGCTCTCAGGGAATCGCTGCTAGGAACACACAGTCGGTCACGTTATCTGACTCTGTCATCCACAAATATATAACCTCCCGCCCTTAGCCTCATCCCTCTGTCTCCATTTCTTTAACTGCTCGTCAGAAGTCTGCCCTGCTCGGATCATGTCCTTCAAAGTGGGCTGTACCGTCAGGGTAGAAAGAATAGGGGCACTGCCCCTGGCATAAATTGCAACCTCAAACCGCTGAATCTCTACCTACAACTGTCTCTGTACTGACAACTGAGTGATCACTGCAGTCTTCCTGCTCATGGCATATGCAACTACATTAGCCTTACCTGGATTGTAGCTAATGTCGCAATCATAATCCTTTACTAGCTCTAGCCACCTCCGCGGTCTCATGTTCAGCTCTTTCTGTGTGAAGAAGTAGTTCAGGCTCTTGTGATCAGTGAAAATCCTGCACTTCTCCCCATAAAGATAATGCCTCCAAATCTTTAGGGCGAAAACCACTACTGCTAGCTCGATTTCATGAGTCGGACAATTCTTCTCATGAACCTTTAGTTGTCTGGATGCATAGGCAATAACTCTGCCATTCTGCATCAACACTGCGCCCAAACTGAGCTTCGAAGCATTTGTATATACAACAAAATCTCCTTGCCTTGATGGCATAGCTAGAACTGGTGCCGTGGTCAACGCCTGCTTCAACCTGTCAAAACTCTCCTGGTAGTCAGGCCCCCAAACAAACTTCACATTCTTCTACGTCAGGGCGGCTAATGGCACTGCAATGGAAGAGAAGCCCTGAATAAAATTTCTGTAATATCCAGCCAATCCCAAGAAGCTACGGATCTCTGTCACGCTCTTAGGCACTGGCCAATCTCTGACTGCTCAGCTGGTGGTATCCTGATCGGAGGTCTATCTTCGAGAATACTGATGCTCCCTGAAGCTGATTAAATAGATCATCGATCCTGGGCAGTGGATACTTGTTCTTGACCGTGACTCTGTTCAATTCCCTGTAGTCAATGCAAAGCCGCATGCTGCCATCTTTTTTTTTAACTAACAGTATCGGTGAGCCCCATGGAGAAAAGATAGGGCAAATGAAACCCTTATCTAACAAGTTTTGAATATTATCCTTCAGTTCATTCATCTCTGCAGGTACTAGACGGTAGGGTGCCTTAAAAATTGGTACTGGACAAGAATGCCTGGCAGCCCCTCCTCATGAGCTTCCTTGCACAGATGCAAGAAATTATGTGCGGCACCTACTGGTGCCTGGCTGCCTCAAATACAAATGGCTTACCGCTGGGCGGTCGGACAGATACTGAACTCCGTCGAAAATCTAAGACAGTTCCGTTCGAAGAAAGTCAGTCCATACCCAAAATGATGTCGAACTCCGGCAACGGTAGCACGATCAAATCTGCCTGCACCGCATTCTTCTGTAACCGAAGCTCCAATCTCTTCACTATCTGTGAGGTAAATATCTGATCCTCGGATGGAATCGATACTCTAAAACCCAAATCCATCGCCTCTGGTATGATTCCTAGTCGCTTGACAAAAGATTCGGATATAAACGAATGTGTAGCTCCGGAGTCTAGTAATGCATACGTGGCTACACCTGAAATATATATCCTATCTGCAACAAAACATATCATCAAATCTAATCACGTTGAAACTTAAAAAACTTTCTATCAACAATTATCCCAAAACTCTCGAAAACTACTAATTTAATTCTAGTACCCAATCAAAAATCTCAAATTTTTTTCTCAAAAATTTTGGAATTTGCAATTTGGCCCTACCATTTATCGAAAATTGCATTTTTTCCCCAACAGATTTCGAATTTAGCCCCAAATAATTCCTTAAAATTTTTGAAATTTATTAATTTGATCCCCCAAAAATTCGACAATAACCCTTAAAATTTCGATTTTTGCAAGTAAGTCCTTAAATTTCCTAACTCATTTAATTCAATCCTTAAGTCCAACTAGGTGGAGCATGCAACCTAATTTATTCTAGGTTCTCAATTCCAAAGTAACTCAACAACCAACATAATAATCCATGCATTCGAGGCAGTAAATAAATGAACTTTTAAACGTAAAGGTTACCGGTGATCAACGTGGAGTCTGGCTCGGCTTCTACCTCCTCGGCATGCATCACGTAGGCCCTGCTAGTAGTGGGGCCCTGATTCCTCGGGCAGTCAGCTGCTTTATGACCCTCTTCTTTACATATGAAGCACCTGAAAGTCCCCCACATACACTTGCCATAGTGAAGTTTGTTGCACTGTTTGCACGGCGGTCCTCTCTCCGGCTTAGGAGCCCCTTGTGCCTGAGGTGGCCTCTGCTGTCCCGGCCTCTTGAAATGACCCTGAGTCTTCTGCTGCCCCTGCTGCCTCAGTGGCCCCGAATACTGCTTCTTCTGCGGCTGTGTGCTAGCCTGAGTCTGATGCCTCTTACTCTGCATCTTAAAATCAATGTCCCTCAGTGCCTGCTCCGCATGTAAAGCACAAGCAGTGGCCTTTTCATAGCTCACCGGTCTCATCAACATGACATCCCGGCGCAAGGTAGGTCTCAGTCCATCCATGAAATGCCTTCTGTGCAGCGTCTCTCGCAATAAGGGGCACAAAGTGACATCCCCTGTACAACTTTCGGATGAATTCTGCTACCGACGAGTCCCCCTGTCGGAGACTCGTAAACTCCCTCGTTAGGCGGCACCCGACATCTGGTGGGAAATGCTTGTTGAAGAAGATCTCCTGAGCTGGCACCATGTGAGGGTAGTCAAATCCACCCCATGAGCGGCTCCCTCCCACCATAGGGATGCGTCATCCCTTAGCATATACGTAGCTCACCTGAACAGGTCGCCATCCCTTATATCCAAGTACTGAAAGTGTAGCTCCGAGGATCGAATCCAACCCTCCGCCACAAAGATCCGTGGTGCCCCCGAACTTCTTCGGGTTGAGCCGTCTGAACTTCTCATAGATGTCGGTCTTGGGTCGGGGAGCCTGCTGCACCTGCTCCATAATCCTGGCAATACCCTCTAGTACACGGGTAGCTGCGTCTCCTGGCGGTGGTGGTGGAGGTGGAGGTGGGCCTCTACCACCTCCTGAAGTATCCTCCTGACGGTCTGTACTGGCAGCGCGTCTGGGAGGCATATGATATCTGAATACAGTCCAAACTCTAAACGTAACCCATCATGCAATTTAATCTAGTTTTTCAAAACATTTTATCCTTAAATCTAAAAAACGCCTAAACATGTACTGAAAATTGCTGAAAGCATGAATCATATAAACATGCAGGTGATAGCATTAAAACATTTAAAATCACACAAACTTACAGACTTGAGGCTTGAAGACTGAGCTACAGAAGCTGGCGGCGGTACAACCCTACACAGGACCCTTGTTCTGATACCAACTGAAACGTCTACTGCTTATTATAATACTAGAATTTTTTTTTAAAAGCTACTACTCGAAATTTATATTTAAATGCATGCATGCAATATTGCTGGAAATTCACATTTTTAAATTATCAGTAATCAACTAACAAGTAAAATACTGCAGTTAAAATCCATGACACATCGTCATCCCCAAGCTTACGTTTTAAAAATAAATCAAATATGGAACATGTGAAACTCCTGATAACCAACATCATAATAAAAGAACGAGTATGAAAATATCAAAAACCCTCCTATCTCATAAACATGATATGTGGAAGAAATAAGGTCCTCGGGTTAGCTTGCGCACATCCAGCCCCGCCTACTCAGTCTTCGCCGCCTCCAGTCACCTCATCGATATGCTCATCTATATCATTCACACCTAGTGAGTTTAAATACTCAACACCCCTACATATACATAGCAGGCAACAGTGAAAAGTACCGTAATAAAAATACACAAAGTCACATGCATAATCATAACATATCGAAGCATAAATATTTTCATAACATATCACAACATATCATCATATACATGTTCGTTTTCTTAATTTGAATTCCGTTCATTAGTTGTGACTTTCGTGTAATTGTGTCAGTCGATGGATCCATCTACGTGTAACCGTGGCACCCGGCGGCGGGGACATCAGCGACAGCATTAACCATCCACTAAGCCATCGCCTTACGTGTCATCGTGTTAGTCTAAACCAACTCCTATCCTTCAAAAATCATCATATTCATCACTTAATAAAACCATGCATATACGTAAATTTTTTCTTAAAATCAAGCATGCAACGTATTTTTTATAATTTCATAAAAAGTCATATCCATGATAACATAAAAGTTTAAAACATGACAAATCGTGTTCAGAGCGCTGCCAGGACTACTAACTCAACCCAAAGATGTCCACGTTTAAGTCATAATTCAAAGTTTCCTAATCAAACCTCATATGATCCAACCTAATCCTCACTAAGCTTGGTCATAACAATGTATCAACGTCCTAATGAGACAATAGCGCTAAAAACCAAACCCCTCAAACCCTGGTCTAGCGCCTAGGCACTGACACTGTGGCGCTGTGGTGCTTGGTTAGCACCTAGGCACCCGGCATCAACGCTGCGGCGCTACATGTTCGAAGACCAAGCACTGTGGCTCCTAAAGGGTAGCGCCGCGGAGCTAACCCTGCGACAGAAAAACGTCCAAACACTTTGATGCCATCTTCTACCCTACTCCCAACTAACCCAAGCCAGCCCCAAACCATCAGTTCCTAGACCACCCTTGGACCCTCCTAGACCAATCTAACCAAGAACCCTAGCCTCATGCACATTGTAAGTCACACACACCCGAGGATCACCAAAAGAGTCCCAACCACGACCAAACTTGATGCAACTCACTCGATCGGATTCATGGTCAAGTCAAGCAGTGTTAGAGCCATCTTAGACCATGACTCAGACCCACCAGGGTCTGGTTTAAGGCCAGGAACAGCCCTTGCACCGCCGGCTCGCTCCAATCATCCGATCCAGCCACCCTTGACTCACACATACAAGACCAACCCTACGGCCTTTGCTTGTTCTCGACCCCCAACCGACTCCATCCCAAAGACACCATAATCCTCGACTTAAACAGCCTCTTAGGGTCATGATTCGGCAGCCCCTTACATGATCACAAAGAAAAATCGTGAGTACACGCATAAACATACGTATTTCATGACAAACCGAAATCAAAAGCATTTGAACTTGAAAGGACCGAGAGTTAATAATACATGGCACATATTTCAGCATATATACTATATGAATGATGAAAAAAAGAAGATACATGGTGTGCCTTAGCGTTTAAGAGTTCAAATACTAGAATATATGTGCGTGGGACGTGAAACAAAGAGGCGGGGAGAAGCTTTCTTGAAGAATTATGGAGGATTTCGAAATGACTGCTGGTTTGCTGCTGTTTTCAAGTGAAAGTGGCTGCTGGAGAATGAGGTGGGCGGCCAAGGGGTGTTAAGTAGGTTTAGGGTTTGATTAGATGGAATTTAGGTTAATAAAACATGTACTAATGGGCCCTAATTAAAACTTAAAAGGGTTTTGAGCCCATTAAGCATTAAAACAAACCCATCAAGTCCAATAACACTCCCGAAAAATATTTCATTTAGGTACGTTTTTGAAAATATTGCCCGAACTCTCAAAAAGTCCTCCGAATCGATAAAATTTGCGTATCGATTTAAAATACGGCCCGACGAGTAAAAATACCCAACCAAGGCCCATTTTCGAAATTCTCCCTTTAATACACCTTATATTAAATAATCAAAAAAAATTATTCAATAAAAAAGTATTTTCTTGAATATCCCCGGTCTCCGTTACTCGTTCAATCGCGAAATGCAATTTAAACCCTAATGCATGAAACTTTAAAATAAACACTAAATAAACATCTATCCATTCCATACTCATGCAACAAAATGCATAAAAATCATTAAACACATATTTTAAATAAAATCCTAGATTTCATGCAGTCGGGTTACACAGCTAGAGGAATCCGAGAGTATTTCTAGAAACCTGTTATTTTGAATCATAAGTTTACCTTAGGACTCTGATAAGTTCTCCTGTTTTCTTGATATCTAACCTTGGTTAGATCTTCTTATTTCAAATATTCCAAATTTTTTGAATAAATCTTGCAAATCATCAATCTCGAACATGAGTTCAGATTCATATTATTTGAGAAATTCTCCTCCTCAAAAATTTAATTACTTGTTTAATAATAAATTTTTTATATTTGAAATAATTTTACATAAGCTCTGATATAATTTCTCCCAGGAAAATCAATCATTAACATTATGAGAGTATTTTTGTCTTTTTTAATGTTTTAGGGAGTGAAAACAAAGATTTTTAGGTGCAGGGAGTTAAGATAAAGTTGAGTTTGGGTTTAGGAATTTATCTCTAATTTACCCAATAAAGAAAAGCGAGATTAGACCATAACTTCCAAAAAAATTTATTATACAATTCATGGCTAAATATAAGACTAACTAATATATCAACAGTCCGTTTAGGTTGTTGATACAATTATTGGAGTATCGTTCTCTTGTATCGAAGACACAATTGAAGTTTAAATTTATTTAAAAAAATTATTTGACATTCAAATATTTTTTGGACATCATATTATTCAAATCCTATCCAAATGATTTTTAGAGTTTAATTACATTGGTGATTAAAAAAATTAGTCCTTTTTGTAAATCCTTTCGAAAAATCAACTGGATCGTCCTCCGTTCTTCAATCTTCTAATCTAGTCCACGATCAAAGACTGCACTTCACGTATAGATCGCACTAGAGATCTAAAAGTAATTTGGGTTGAGAATATATCGTCGGAAGAAGGAGGGTTGTGGCCGCGGTGAAATGTGTTAGAGTAGATTTCCTGTAAGCCAATAGTTGGCTAAAGAATTTATTGACTCAGTTATAATTAACAGTTTTTATTTTAATATAATTTACGTTTCATGGTTTCGTTTTACTTTATCTGTATACCCATGCAATTGACATAAATAAAGACCTTGAATATACTTTAATACAAATGAATCGTACTTCAATCTTGAAACTCATTTGTAAACATTATATATTCTAAATGCATTCCTAGTCTATTCAGCAGCCTAAAAATAAGGATAAAGGCCGCTTGAGCTTGCGACTAGCATCTGTGATGTTGTGTACCGAGCTTCATGGTAAGGACATAAAGAAGTCCAATCATATAGATGGGTAATCATATGATCATTGTTCCGAAAACCTCGGACTTTCTAAGTGGTTATCATTCTTCGAGAAGCAAAGTATGTGGTTGTGATTGTACATAATTAGTCCTTATGACCTGGGACAACAATGAGGCTCTACATACTAGGATTGTGCTTTGACTCGTTTAACGACTTCGCGAGGGTAACAAGGTGGCGAGGTTGGGTGCAATTACGACATGTGTAAGAGCCAGTGCATTGTATTCGAGAATTCACCGCTCACCTACATGTGTGGATATCCTAAGTGATCTAACAAAATAGTAGTGTATGAAATCTCTGGCCAGAGTGTAAGATGTACATTAGGAACAATGGTTCTCTAGTTGTGCATTCGATGACACTATAAATATTTCATGAATGTATCACATAGCTATCGAATCTAATACGCAACCTTAGATGAACCAATGATTGTAGATTCAATCGGGATATATGATATGAAGGGACCGTACTATACGTTAATCATAACTGATTAGTTCTTGCCGGCACTATCAGTGATACCTAGGGAATTATGGGGCAATGCTACTATACGCTCTTACCATGATTCGGTGGGTTTAATCAGAAAAATATTTCTGAAATTCTCATGATCAAATGTTGGTGCATGGAATGTTGCAAATTAGGGTAATCCCGAATAAAGAAAAATGTCCTGAATCACAAAGAGTTGTGAACCCACGACTAGCTGTATCCCTGAACCATTGAGGGTTACATAAGAACTGGATCATTTGTTCCCGTTGAGAGAATAAATTCAAGAAGTTGAATTTATATAAAATTACGAGATAGTAAATTCAAGGAGTTGAATTTATAATAATTAAATTTGGAGAGAATAAATTTAAGAAGTTGAATTTATGAAATAGTGACATTTAAAATATTAAACTCAATGGTTGTGCTTATTAAATATTAAATTAAATGTAGTGGGAAGTATATATAATAGTCTTGTACGAGTACAACTCCAACATACTGAATAATTAAAGTTCTTAATGAACTTTAATATAATGATTAATTAAACTAATTGGACTAGTCCAATTAATTAACTAAGTCCATTAAGTTTATTTAAAGAACTCTTAACCCATAATTAAGGTAATTAGGTTAAGGATTCATATTAAAGTAAAGAGGCCACATAACCCTAGCCTCCAACATCATAATTTTCAAAAATCTTTCTCCTCCTCTCTCAAATTTTTCGGCCACTTCATAAAAGAAAAAGTTTGAGTTGTCTTTGAATTTTTTATCTCAAACAATAAATATCTTCCAAATTTCTAGTGTAATTTAGAAGATGAACAAATATTCTAGTTGTAGACTCGATAGGAGGATTGAAGAATGGAGTTCAAGAAGATTGTTCGTAGTGAATACTACAAGAGCTATATCTGCCAATCCCGAAATAGTTGGTGTCGAGTGGTAAATTCACCAAAGGTAAATTTACTAACACCCTATGAATGTTCTTATTGTTTAAATCATACGAGTGTCCAAAGACATTATTTGAATATCAAATAAAAAATTTTAAAACTTCCGTTGTGTTTTGGACATGAGAAAACCTATTACCCAACTGTGATATCAGAGACAGGTTCTCTTTATCGTATGGTTTATTTTATGTTGAATAATCTATTTCTAACCATGCAAGAAAATTTTTCAGAAAATTGATGTACCATATAATTTTTATTTTAATCAGAAAAAAAAATTTTTGATCTACCAAGAACGGATACAAGCCGCATGCGCACACATGTGCACGCAGGGCGCGCCCAACGTGCCTGCCAGCGCCCGATCTGATCAGGCAGGGCAGGCGTGTGCCCGAGAATGTCTTGGGCACCGTGCTTGTTCATGGGCTTGAATTGTTTATGCCTAGGATGCGATTTTCTGATTTTACAAAATTTTGGATAAAATTGATATTTTATGAAAATTTGTTCAATTTTTCCTTAAAATCAAATTTTAGTAAATTAATTATTTTCTTGCAAAATAAATAATTAAAATATGACTTTAATTATTTATGAAAAAAATAAGTTTTAAAAGAAATCAATTATTATTGAATAAATTGAAAATTAAATAAAATGTGTTTATTAAATTCTTTAATAATTTCGATGATTAATAATAAAATTACTAGATGCATGATTTAGCCAATTAATTAAATTTGTTTAATTAATTGATGTTCATATGAGATATTAAATGCATGAAGGATGATCGAGAGCCTTGAACAATGTGATAGGTATATGTTAAGATATTTTACTGTTTTAATTAATTTTTTTAATATTTGATATTATTTATGTGGACCGGTACATGGCACGTTCTCACCCCATGAGATGTATCCCTTATGTGTCATAGCTATTTAAATATAATTATTAGAAATAGTGGGAGATCAAGACTGAAAGGTGGTGGGCCTGAAGCACAAGATGAAGACATGTGAAGGAAACTGTGTGCTAGTGCCTTCGAAGGCATTTCAAACACTATATTCTCCAATGAGCCGTAATAGCTCGTGTTCTAAGAATATTAACACTGATGAATTAAATCGAGTTTGGTTTAAAACCAAGCGGAAGAAACTCAAAGTAATCCTTCGTGAAGAAGACTTTTATTAGAAAACATTTTAACTTATGTAAACTGAAGAACCGAAGAAAGACAGATTAGTTTTTACATTCTTCAGTTCAGTTATGGTGACAACTGAACTGACGAATGCGCTAACTGATCGAAACAATTTTAAAACAGCAGTTAATCAGTTAAGTACACAAGATATGTTTATGGATGTTCGGAGACTTCAACTGCTCCTACGTCATCCCTTCTACCACCACGGGTAGGTTCTTGTAGAAGACTTTGATTTATATAATACTTTGTAAAAACTCACTCAGCTAGGACTTACACTACTACCTAAACTGAACTCCTAGCTACGATTGAAGGTCCAGCCAACACTTCTTTAACGTCTATGTGTCAAAGACTACATACACAAGTTTTACGTCTTTGTACAACACGTTATTTGAGTGGATTTGAGAGTGAGTGTGTGTGTGAGAACTGAACAAGAATGTTCTCACACACTGAGGGAAAATGACTTCTAAACTAAGCTGATACAACAATGAAGAATTCCTCCTGGGCTTTAAGTGCTTCTGAAAGCTGATATGCAACTGAGCGTGCCCTTTTTCTGTTTTCTCTTCTTAACTCTTTTCACTCTCGTGTATGTCTCTTGTTTGAGTCTTCACTGATCTTCTCTTTAAATAGACGAGAAAAGCTGTTCGTACAGTGAGACTCAATTATTGTATCTGTTGCATTTGAATCGGCTCCTTGGACTTTGTGCTTCGACTTTTGACTGCCTTGCTGGAGCGTTTTGTCTTTAATGCTCTAATGCAACGTCCATTATTGTCCTTTGACTGGACAATGGCTTTGTACCTTCTCGCACATCTGGAATCCATTTACTGTAAGCTTGTCTTGATCTGCAACTGAAAGATTCTGACTGATGCTTTGAACTGGTCAGCTGTTGATCTTCAGTTGGGCTAGTGAAATCAGTTGACTCGTCAGTTGAACTGATTTCACTCTATCAGTTGAACTGGTTAGCTGGGTTTTTTGTCAGTTGGACACATCATAGGCTGGCCAGGCTTTTGAGATCTTAATGCTGTATCACCTATCAGTTTGGACAATCAACTGAACTGCTTGTTTGAAGAACAAGTTAGACTGATTTAGTCTCGGCAATCAGTTGGTTCAATCAGTTGGCATCTCCGATGGCTTCAGTTGGTTTTGTAAACTGATTAATTCAGTTTTAGCTGTCTGCTTATTAGAAACAAATTAATAAGTTTTGTTAGCATCCAAATCAAGATTGCGAACTTGAAAAGTTCCAACACTCTCCCCCTTTTTGATGATTACAAAACTTGAACAGTTAAGCGCAATATATTCAGTTCAAGGGTTAGTACATTCAAACATCGTTGAAAGCTCCCCCTCAAGAACTGAATTAAAGAAGTTTTGAAAACCATTTTTAAGATAGAGGATAAGAAGAACTCCCCCTTCAAAACGGAATGGATAAATCCTTAAATGTATTTAAAACATTTTTCAGTTACCGAAAAAGAATATTTTCTCAACAACTGAATTTAAAAACTGATTGAAAAATGATTTTTCAGTTTGAGGAAAAAGAAAATCTCCCCCTCAGAAACTGAATAAAGACCCGTATTTGAAAGATATTTATCTAGTCATTTAATCATTCAAGCGTCGTAGACAAGAGAACTGAGAATATCTATTCAATCACAATTAAACATAACTGAATAAACACGATGTTTTATTTAAATAAATTTCCATGTATTTACATCTGAGTGCATACATCAGTTGAAAAAGGAAAAATTGCTACAATAATAGCATAATTTAAACAACATCAGATATCAGTCAGTTTCTATGACGGAACTGAATATACCATCAGCTAGTTGTCTTGACTGCTTGAACTGCTGCATCAGTTGTGAGTTCAATTTGCTAGAGAAACGAGTTAAACTGCTTTGAACTTGTCCTCTGTGCTCACCCAACTGATCGAGCAGACTCTGACTAGGCTCACTTGGAGTTCAGCTGGTGATGAAATCGACCAACATCCCAACATGGATGAGTTTCGTCTGAAGAACAGCTGACTTGTTAGGTTTGCAACTGAGTTCTTGTTCAGTGAGCAATTTAGCTGTGCATCTTTGCAGATGTTCCTCAATCCCCTGCAGGCTGATTAAAACCCCAAAGCTAGGAATCTAAAAAAGTGGTTGCGATGTTACTTGCAGAGCCAATCCTCTCAACTCTTTGCTAAAGAGCGACATATAAATATTTTCAAATAGTTTTGAAAATTGTATGAAATGCTTTTAAATTGCTTTTAAAACTATTTTAAAGTAACAAATTTTAAAACACAATTTTCTTCAAATGTTCTTCTTATAACAATCCGCTCTGATACCAATTGAAGGAATGAGTGTGCTAGTGCCTTCGAAGGCATTTCGAACACTATATTCTCCAATGAGCTACAACAGTTCGTGTTCTAAGAATATTAACACCGATGAATTAAATCGAGTTTGGTTTAAAACCAAGCGGAAGGAACTCGAAGTAATCCTTCGTGAAGAAGACTGTTAGTAGAAAATATTTTAACTTATGTAAACTGAATAACCGAAGAAAGACATATTAGTTTTTGCATTCTTCAGTTCAGTTATGGTGACAACTGAACTGACGAACAACTGAACTGACGAATGCGCTAACTGATCGAAACAATTTTAAAACAGCAGTTAATCAGTTAAGTACACACGATATGTTTATGGATGTTCGGAGACTTCAACTGCTCCTACGTCACCCCTTATACCACCACGAGTAGGTTCCACTAGAAGATTTTGATTTATACAAAACTTTGTACAAACCCACTCAACTGGGACTTACACTACTGCCTAAACTGAACTCCTAGCTACAACTGAAGGCAGCACCTTCCAGCCAACACTTCTTTAACGTCTATGTGTCAAAGACTACATACACAAGTTTTACGTCTTTGTACAAGGCGGTATTTGAGTGGATTTGAGAGTGAGTGTGTTTGTGAGAACTGAACAAGAATGTTCTCACACACTGAGGAAAAATGGCTTCTAAACTAAGCTGATACAAAAATGAAGAATTCCCTCTGGGCTTTAAGTGCTTCTGAAAGCTGATATGGAACTGAGCGTGCCTTTTTTCTGTTTTCTCTTTTCAACTCTTTTCACTCTCTTATATGTCTCTTGTTTGAGTCTTCACTGATCTTCTCTTTAAATAGACGGGAAAAGCTGTTCATACAGTTAGACTCAATTATTGTATCTGTTGCATTTGAATCGACTCCTTGGACTTTGTGCTTTGACTTTTGACTGCCCGTCTGGAGCGTTTTGTCTTTAATGCTCTGATGCAACGTTCATTATTGTCCTTTGACTGGACAATGGCTTTGTACCTTCTCGCACAGCTGGAATCCATTTACTGTAAGCTTGTCTTGATCTGCAACTGAAAGATTCTGACTGATGCTTTGAACTGGTCAGCTAAACTGATCTTCAGTTGGACTAGTGAAATCAGTTGACTCGTTAGTTGAACTGATTTCACTTCTTCAGTTGAACTGATTAGCTAAGTTCTTCGTCAGTTGGACACATCATAGGCTGGCCAGGCTTTTGAGATCTTCCTGGTGAATCACCTATCAATTTGGACAATCAACTGAACTGCTTGTTTGAAGAACCAATTAGACTGATTTAGTCTCGGCAATCAGTTGGTTCAATCAGTTGGCATCTCCGATGGCTTCAGTTGATTTCGTAAACTGATTAATTCAGTTTTAGCTATCTGCGCACTAAGGTAGATTATTAGAAACAAAATAATAAGTTTTGTTAGGATCAAAATCAAGATTGCGAACTTGAAAAGTTCCAACAACATGTAAAATATTGGAAACTCTTGTAACAAGTTGCATTTGTATCCCTGGTTATAGGCCTGGATTCATGTTTGGCTCACATGGATCTAGTAGTGTTGTTGATCGATAATCATTATTTATTGTTGAATGTCATGTTATGATATATATATATACGATATATAGTAGTATGCATGGATGCATATTATTAAATAATATAGTTGCATGAATCCGACAAACATACAAACTCATGGCACGCGATTTTAAATTAAAATGATGAGACAATTTTAAAATTAAAATCTCTCATTTTGAATAAGATACAAAATTTATATCAAACCGCAAAATAAAAATTAAAAGAGATTAATTTATTCTTGCCTTCCATCAACTGTGGTTGTATGTTGAATGTTACCCGCGGTCAGTGTCTGGCTCATATTATTGGGGAGGCCTGGATGTCGGAAAGCTGTTACTTCCACCGGACATATGATGTGAAGTGAGTGGAACTCCCATGACTTCGGTTCCTATTATTGGGGGAACTTATGACGACTGTCCACTACAATTCAATATTGATGGGTCGGTTTGACACGTGAAAATAAGTGACGTCATATTATTGGGTCCTTATTAAACTTGAGGAGTAACACGGAGAGATTGCATAGGGATGCAATTGGATTCTAACTTTTAGAAATTATGATTGGTTGATATTATTCGAGATCATAATTGTCTAATTGGGCTCTACGTGATCACTAAGGAAATGCGATTTTCCCTTTTTCATCAGAGGGTGGTATATATCTACGTGCCCACTATAATTATGCTTTACATGCCTAGTGTCAATCAATATATATGCAGGGATACAACATAAAAGGAAATTAGTTGCAATGGCTCTTTCGTTTTGCTCCTCAGCTTGATCTTGGTTTAGGGCAAACACTTGCCCCTAAACTCGAGGGCGTTGTTGAGATTCTTGTAATATCTCTCCATGACGAGAACCTTGACAAGAAAAAACTTTCTGCTGCATAGTGGCCTCATAATGTTTTCCAATGTACGACCCTACTATAGAACCTCCCCCTCCACTGTGATCCTCCAAGTTAGGGCAATCTCGCTTCATGTGACAAAAACCACCACAATTGCTATCTTGCATAGCCTTCTTCCTAGCAATACTAATCTTAGCTTGACGACAATGATTCACTAATCTTTTATACGAAGTCGGATCATCACAGACAGAAACCCGATCAAAAATCTCGTGGTTCAAATCATTCAAAAAATGAGAATATTTTGCTACATAATTCTCACTGATGTGAGAAGCGTACGACAACAGATCCATAAAACGCTTTTGGTAATCCTCAATGCTCGAATCGTTTTGCTTAATAGTAAACAGTTCCATCTTCTTCGCTTGACAAAGAGCTGGCGGAAAGTGATGATTAATGAAAGCATGACGGAAATATTCCAAACGAATCTGCACATGCTACTGAACTAAAATGACACAAAAAGGTTTCCACCATTTCCGAACTTTTTCTTGGATAATGAAATCAGCTACCTCCATCTTCTCATCCTCGTCAAAGTGCGGCACTCGAAAACACTGCCCCGTGTATTGACCCAAGCTTCAGCAAAATCAGCATTCTCATCTCCTGTCAACGGTGGTTCAATCTTCATGAAATTCATAATGTTGACATGGTTCCTATGTCTCCTTTCATCATGATCTCGCTAACGCCTTCCGTCACAATCTCTACGACGATGTTCTCGGCCAGCCTCATCGTCGCCATAACAGTCATATCTCACACTTCCTTGATTGCTTCCATCTCCTGACATCAGAAAGGTAACTAAAATCAACCTATAAATCCTCGAAACAGAATTACTAATGTCCCAAAAATCTTTGCATGCTCTGATACCATTAAATGTAGCGCCTTTATCCAAGCTACTACTAAACAGACTAATAAGCTTGCAAAATTTAAAATTTGATAATAATTAAACAACGGAAACTAAATAAAACCTCTACTGGATCACCACCGAAAACCCAACTGCTCTAGCCACTGTCCAAGCCGTCCAACCTAAGACCTGCCCCGTGGAATGGGGTGCCTAAGATGAAACGAGCACGTGAGCGAAAGTCACCCAATACGAGAATGTAAGAGTATATAAACTGATATGATGCATAAAAAATGCAATATACTCGGATATGAAGGATCAAGTAAAGAATCTCATGTTCAGTCTAAAGGCACCTGAGTGTGTTGTCTTTGATCGCACTAGGTATATTTTTTGTAGAACCCAAAATCAGTACACGTAAAACCCATGCATTTATTAAATTGCTAAATTATTTATTTAATTTTTAAAATGATTTTTAACGATGCATAATTTATGATTTGCATTATTTTAAATTATTAAATGTTTTTTTGATGCTCGCTAAAATGTTTTCTTGAGTTTTATGTTTCAGACGAATATTCGATGCAGGATCCGGAAAAAGAGACAGCTGACGTTTTAGACGATTTATAAAAATGTGGTATTTTATTTCAGTCAAGAAATTGATATTTTAAGTGATTTATGAAATTTTTAGCATTTTAAAAACCTAATTTAATTTATTAAATGATTTTAAGATTTCAAGCTTTTCAAATACTATTGTGTATAATTGGAGTTTTTAATCTTGAAAATTTGATACTCAATTATTTTTTTAATTAAATCTTTAAGTGAGGTTAAATAATTATATTAGTAATATTTTATTACTAATTATTTAACTAAACATTTGTTTTTGCCTCTAATTAACTATCTAAACCACACACACACACACAATTCGGCACACACACATACACGTTTATTTGGAGGAGAAAATCTAGGGTTCTTGAGCTCTAGCGGCAGCCACCCCTTTCCTTTGCAAAATTCCTGAAGATTTACATTCATTTTTCAAGCAAGAATCGTGTAGCAAACGTCCCCCGGTCATCTCCCGTAGTCCACCGCGTCGGTATTCGTTATCTTCGAGCGCTTAGACGCAAAGGCATGTATATTTTTTTATTTTTTTGCATCGATCTTGTCGTAGTAAATATTTTGATGCATATTATATGTAAAATCCGTTTATGTTATGCAAAGTTTCAGCTATGAAACGATTTTTAGATCTCAAAAACCGAATCTTCTGTCATTTCGGGTCCTGTGAACTTTTGGTTAGTTTTTTGGAAAAACTTTAAAAACACAAAACGTAGTAATTTTTTATGTCTTCGATTTGACCGTAAATTAGTAATTTTCGGACAAGAAACGAGTGAGTTATGGTTTTTCTCGTGTAACTACTCAAACTATGTCAAAATGTGTTTTCTTGAGGATTTCGAGTTGTAGGCTTCGTTGGGGACTGTTCATTGGGCGCTCCAGCGCCAGGTCTTTTGGACGGGACGCGCTCGAGCAGTAAGATATTACCGCCTGAGCGCCAGGCATTCTGGAAATTTTTTATAAAAAAAATGTTTTAGCCTGTGCAGTAGTCGTCCAAGCGGGATCCAACAAAGCCCTCAACACTATATAAGTATGTTCGACGTGCAAAGGAAAATATTTTATGTTTTTGAGGTATGTGAATTGTCTTTTGACCCATTATAAACGAGTTTGGAAGCCGGAGAACGTGTCCGGAGACCTCTCCACCCCGGTAAAGTATGACAGGGTTTTGATCATGATTGGAAAGCGGTAAAGAATGACAAGGAACCAATTCACCCGGTAAAGCATGATCGGGGATCTTATGTATTTGGCAGTGCCCAGTACTGTGGTTTAGTCTGATCAGGCGCACTATGTTATAGGTCACTTGCTTTAAAACATATCTCTACGCAAAATGTTGATAATTATGTATGTTTAAGTATGTATGATGCAGCACGTTTATGAAAATGTTTATGAATTGATGGCACGTCTATGCTTATGTAAGTATGTTTATGTAAGTATGTTCAGAGTTTAAGTATGTATGGGTTACTTTAAAATGCATGTGATTTTATTACGTATTACTTGCTATTCTCAGTTTATACATGTTGAGTCTTTAGACTCACTAGACTTGATCGATGCAGGTAAGGACGAGTTTGAGAAGACGAGAGGCGGAGACCAGTGAGATGGCTCGGACAAGGCGGAGGACTAACCCGAGGACCGCTTAAGTTTTCAAGAAATTTTATGCATGTTGAAAGAAATCAACATATGCTCGTCACATTCTGCCAAAAAACCCATATGCGCGAATTCTGTCGCATATGCTCGTCACATTCTGCCAAAAAACTCATTTTTAACTTCCGAATTAGCAAAAGTGGTCAACATAAAAGTTGTAGCCCTATGTGTTTTCTTGCATATCCAACTAGTTTCATGTCATTTGGAGGTCTGAGAAAAAAGTTATACTCAATCTACCAAAATGTGTCATTGTAGGAATGACGATACACACGACAAACTTCGGGGCGCTTTTGGCTTGTCTTCCCCAATGATTTGGACAAAACCCAAAACATGAAAGTTGTAGCATTATATCTTAGCTTTCTAATGGTTGTATCCTCACACAATTTGGATCAATATTCAAATCATTATGCTAAACCCCGTAAGAACTGCCGTATTTTCATCACATTTCCTGCATTGCTATACCAACTTCATTACACTACTTCTACCTACACATCTTACTATCATTATTTATACACATATTGATTCTTAATAAACCATGGACAATATAAAAATCATGTTCAATCTAAATATTGATACTTCAATCATCACGTGAAATCTAATGAACTAAAGAGCTACATGATAAACAACATAAACGTATCATTATCATTTGTACGAGTAACCAGTCATTAAAATTCTCCCCTACTTCAAATAATTTTGTCCTCGAAATTTGACGTACCATGTAGTTCAGGATATCTCTGTTGAATCTCGTCTTCTCGCTCCCAAGTTGCTTCTTCCATTGCATGATTGCTCCATAATTGTTTCACTAAGGGTATTTCCTTGCCTCGTAACACTTTTGATTTCCTATCGAGGATTTGTACCGGTCGTTCTTCATATGAGAGATTCGATGCAAGCTCCAACGGTTCATAATGAAGAACATGATAAGGATTAGCTAAATACATTCGTAGCATGGAAACGTGAAAAACATTATGAACGTTTGACAAGTTTGGTGGTAAAGCAACTCGGTTGGCTCTGTCTCCTATTCTTTCTAAGATTTCAAATGGACCAATATATCTTGGACTCAATTTTCCTTTCTTACCAAAACGTAATATGCCCTTCACTGGTGATATCTTTACAAATACATGGTCACCAACCTGAAATTCCAATCGACGGCGTCGAACATCAGCATAGCTTTTCTGTCGACTCTGGGCAGTGTGCATTCTTTCTCTGATCTTGGTCACCAATTCGGCTGTCTGTTGTACCAATTCAGGGCCTAATAACTTTCTTTCTCCTACTTCTTCCCAATGTACTGGAGATCAACATTTTCTACCATATAATGCAGTATATGGTGCCATTCCAATGCTTGACTGATTGCTATTGTTGTAGGTAAATTCAGCCAACGGCAGTTTACTGTCCCAACTGCCTGGAAAATCAATAGTACAGGCCCTCAACATATCTTCTAAGTTCTGATTTACTCGTTCTGATTGTCCATCATTTTGAGGGTGAAATGCTGTACTGACTGCCCATCGAGTTCCCATAGCATGATGTAAACTCTTCCAAAATGCAGACGTAGATTTGGGATCTCTATCAGATACAATGGACACTGGGATGCCATGAAGCCTCACTATCTCCTTGCTATATTCTTCAGCATATTGATTCATCGTATATGTGGTTTTCACTTGAAGAAAGTGAGCTGATTTCGTAAGTCGATCCACAATAACCCATATATCATTGAATCCTCTTTGTGTTCTTGGCAAACCAAGGATGAAATCCATTGTAATATGCTCCCATTTCCATTCAGGAATAAGCAATGGTTTCAAGAGTCCTGCTGGTCTTTGATGTTCAGTCTTGACCTGTTGACATGTTAGACATTGTGCAACAAATTGAGCAATGTCCTTTTTCATACCTGGCCACCAAAATAATGGTTTCAAATCTTTGTACATTTTGGTGCCTCCTGGATGGATTGAGTAAGGTGTAGCATGTGCATCAATAAGAATTTCGGTCGTGATTGTTCCTTGTTTCGGCACGCACAATCTATCTCGATATGTCCATATTCCTTCCCCATTCAACTCAAAGTTCAAATTTCCTTTTTCTTTATCTCGCTGCCTCAGTTGTTGTAATTCATTATCTGTACTTTGTTCGACCTTAATTTTGTCTGCAAGTGTTGGTCGAACCATGAGAGATGATAACTGAATTGCAGCTCCCTTTGGAATAACATCAAGCTTCAAGTTCTGCAAATCCCATAAAATTTGTTCTTGTACTTGCATTGTGGCAATAGAACTGGATTTTTGACTTAAAGCGTCTGCAACAACATTGGGCTTTACCTGGATGATAATTAATAACACAATCGTAATCCTTCACCAATTCCAACCAACGTCGTTGTCTCATATTCAGTTCTTTTTGCGTGAATAAATATTTCAAACTCTTGTGGTCCGTGTATATTTCACACCGTTCACCATATAGATAATGGCGCCATATTTTCAACGCAAATACCACTACTGCCAATTCTAAATCATGTGTGGGATAGTTCTTTTCATATTCTTTCAATTGTCTTGAGGCATAAGCAATGACCTTTCCGTGTTGCATCAAGACTGCTCCTAAACCTTGTTTTGAAGCATCACTGTATACTACAAAATATCCTGATCCTTCTGGAATAGCAAGGACCGGTGCTGAGGTCAATTTTGTCTTTAACTCTTGGAAACTGTGATCACATGCTTCATTCCATACAAATTTCAAATTCTTTCGTGTTAACGCAGTCAAAGGTAATGCTATCTTAGAAAATCCCGCTATAAACCGACGGTAATAACCAGCTAGCCCAAGAAAACTGCGTACCTCGGTAACAGTGGTAGGTCGTAGCCAGTTATTAATAGCTTCAATCTTACTTGGATCCACTGATATGCCTTCTTTTGAAATGATATGACCCAAGAATGATACTAGTTCAAGCCAAAATTCTCATTTCTTCCATTTGGCATATAATTGTTTATCTTTCAAAGTTTGCAAAACTAATTGCAAATGTTCTCGATGCTCCTCTACAGTTCGTGAGTAGATGAGAATATCATCTATAAACGCAATCACGAACTTGTCTAAAAATGGCTTGAAAATTCTGTTCATCAAATCCATAAAAGCTACTGGTGCATTCGTTAGTCCAAATGGCATTATAAGAAATTCATAATGCCCATACCTGGTTCGGAAGGCGGTCTTCGAAGTATCATCTGATTTCACTTTTAGTTGATGATAGCCTGATCATAAATCAATCTTCGAAAAGATAGCAGCTCCTTGTAATTGATCAAACAAATCATCAATTCTGGGGAGTGGATGTCAGTTTTTGATTGTCACCTTGTTCAACTCCCGATAATCAATACATAGACGGAGAGTACCGTCTTTCTTTTTCACAAACAAAACAATTGCACCCCACGGTGAAAAACTCGGTCTAATAAATCATTTATCAAGTAACTCCTGTAACTGTTCTTTCAATTCTTTCATTTCTGTAGGAGCTAATCGATAAGGAGCTTTTGAGATCGGATGAGTTCTTGCCACAACATCAATTACAAATTTGATCTCTCTATCTGGGGGTAAGCCTGTTACATCATCAGGAAATACCTCTTGAAATTCACAAACAACATATGTATCTTTTAATTCACGAATCGGTGGATCAATAACTAACACAGATGCTAAATATCCTTGACACCCCTTCTGTAGTAATTTACAAGCCTTCATACAAGAGATTACCCGAAGAGGTAAGGATATACATGAACTTGTTACTGTGAATGGTTCAGTTCCTATTAGTGCAAACTTGATCATCTTTACTCCACAGTCAATAGTAACTCTATACTTCGAGAGCCAATCCATTCCCAGTATCACACCAAAATCGGTCATTTTCAAAACTATCAAGTTGGCATACATCTGATGACCTTGGACATATATTGGACACCCTCGCACAATATGGTCTGTCTGTAATTCTTGTCCAGAAGGTAAAGCTATGGCGAGTTGTGTTTCTGTTGTACTTGCTGTAATGCCCAGTCTCCTTACAAACGATTCCGAAATAAAAGAATGCGTGGCTCCTGAATCTAGTAAAACAATAGCAGTAATACCAGAAATCAAGAACATACCAGTGATCATCGATGTATCCGCATTCACTTCCTCTTTAGTCATGGAGAAAAGGCGTCCCTGTACTTTCTCAGAACTCCCTGGACAATTCCTGGCGAGATGCCCTGGCTTTTTGCAACGATAACAAACATTGGAACCTTGCATACATTCCCCGCCATGAAGTTTGCCACATTTAGGACAAGGTGGTCTGTCCTGTTCTTTACGTGGAGGGGGACCCTTGCCATGGGGTTCTTCTGGTCTAGTACCCCTGCTATCAGTCTTTTTGCCTTGTCCCGTTCCTTGGCTCTTCTAAAAGTTCTGCTGCCTTCGTTGTTGCCTGTCCCTGTAAATGTCATGTTCATCTTGTTCTGCCATAAGTGCTCTTTCTACTATCTCTCAGTATGTAGCAAGTTTCGACATCCGTACATCTCTTTTAATTTCAGAGCGAAGTCCCCGCATGAAGTGTTCGCCCTTACTTGTGTCATCTTGTGCAATATACTGTACATATTGGACTCCAGCCTCAAATTGTTGTATGTATTCTGTTATTGACATGGTTCCTTGCTTCAGGTTAAGGAAATCGCTGGGTTTCTTGGCTCGTACATCTTTACTGAAATACTTGTTGTAAAATACGGTTTTGAAAGTTTCCCATGTCAATGGTCCAACCGGTAATGCAACCCTTGAACTCTCCCACCATATTCTTGCATGTTTTCTTAATAAAAAGACGGCACAAGTTACTTTGTCAACATCTTCCATATGAAGGTAGGAGAAGATGGACTCCAATGACTTAATCCACTCTTCTGCTACTGCTGGATCGGTGCTTCCCATGAATTCAGGAGGATTCAGACGTCGAAAATGATCATACACATCAGTTTGAACAGGCCCTTGTCTGGGGATCATGGCTTGTGCATGTGCCTGCTCATGTGTAGTCCGTTGCATCTCCAGTAATTGTTGTATCTGCTCCCCATGGACTTTCGCTTGTTGTTGGAGCAGCTGAGCAAAATCATCTATAGGTCGTGGTGCCCTGCCCTCACCTTCGACCGCTGGGGCTTTGCCCTTAGATGACTCTCCTTCATGTACCTTACGTTTAGGTGGCATCGTCGCTTATCTTAACCTACATATAGATCACATAGACACATAACTTAGCATAAACTATGGGATACAAAGATACTTACTTGCCGAGTTCTCCATGTGGATGAAGTGCAGTGTCTTCCCTGTCGAAGAACCGTGGGCTCTGATACCAACTAAAATGTCACACCCTTACTCTATACTTAGCATAATTACCATAATCAAAATAAGGTTTGAATGATATAACTATAGTATGAAGCAAATCAAACAAGAGGCATCACTTTGACCGTTTATAAAAATTTTGGCATGATGTCCCTATATTTTGTATACACCAAAAACTCAAGCAATACTATTTATACACACTTATAAACATATTCTCATATACAAACATACTTTGTATCATCATACATAACATGGAACTTGTTTCAAACCCTGACATAAAATTTACTACAATACATATGCGGAAGCTATACAATAAGATATCCCGGTTCTTGTCGAGGTAAGGCACGTCACAAGCATCCATTGGCGAACCGGCATCCTACGTCTCTCCACTACCTGATCCTGTAATACATGAGCTACGTGAGTTTATAAAACTCAATAAGTTGGCACTTGTACGTATCAATATGCGTAGAAGGAGTATACATATTAAGTCGTGATCAACAATGAATCTTTAAACCATGTCATATCATAACATATATTCATGTTCATTTTTGTTCTTGAGCCTCAATTGTTGACCTGTACTACCGTGCTTGCTTTATTATATAGCTACTACGGTGTTGGACGTCAGGGAGCAACCTTTGGCAACCCCACGCCCCATGAACATATATTGGCCAATAGCTTTGGTGGACTTAAAATCACCCATGATGTCAACAAGCTCTATATCATGTAAAATCAGTCCTTTTCTTTTCATGTTCATGTTCATGTTCATGACATAGCACTCATCTTCAATATTCATGAGTTCCTTTCATATTTAATACATAACAATGGAATATGGTGCTAAGTTTTCATCAATAGACATACTAACAATGTACATATATCAATAATCAATGAGAAGTATTTGAAATCATAATATTACTCACGTATTACTTCAAGAACATGCCAACTTACAGTCCAAGCGTAAGAACACTAGTTTGAGACGATGTATCTCGCTCCTATACTGTCAAATATATCAAAAATACAATCACTATATCTATATGGTCTTCTACATGTATAAAAACCATTAAAAAGATAAAAACTTACAACTCTAGGATGCTCTTGTGATGGAGAACTAAGTTTTAACTTCAATTCTATGAAAGGAATGAAGAAGGGAGCTTTTGGGAGGAAGGTTTCTTGATTTCTTTCGTGTTTTGCTGTGAAGAAGGGAAGAGGAATGGTGGAAAGTGCTTAGAAAACTCGATCCTTATCCTTTTATACAGTGCTGGGCGCATATGCGCGACTTTCCGGGCGCATCTTACTATCATTATTTATACACATATTGGTTCTCAATAAACCATGGACAATATAAAAATCATGTTCAATCTCAATATTGATACTTCAATCATCACGTGAAATCTAATGAACTAAAGAGCTACATGATAAACGACACAAACGTATCATTATCATTTGTACGAGTAACCGGGCCTTACATCTTGAGTGCGAGAATACGATGTCCCAACAAAAAATACGAGACAGACATCGTATCTTCTAGACAATATGGTGCAGAATGAACGTTGTTTTTTTTCTATGGACAATATGGTTCATACAAATTTGTAATTAAAAATTTTAGGATACAAAAGTTTTTTGTTGTTACTAAAATATGAAGAGGATATTTTTCCAATTTATTTTAAATTTTTTATTTACGTTGGAATCTACAATTGCTATATTCTGATGTACACTAAACAAACTTTCGAAATAACACCATTTTTTTAAAACCACTTTAATTAGATATATTATATTGAACAAAGTGTACAAAAAACTCAGCTTAATTTCATCCGTATTTCAATCAAATCCCTACGTTTGCGCCTCTCGTTCACCATTCAGTTTAGGGATAACCTGAAAGACGAAAAGTGCCAAATAATTTATTATATCGATATAACCTCCAAAACCCCACCGACAAATCCCAAAATATGTACAAGATATTTATTCACATTATTTTTAATGGTATCATATTATTTTGCTCTCAAAAAATATTTAAATTTAAAATATAAATTGACATGACACGATTTTTTTTTTAAAGATACTAGAATAGATCTTTTGTGAAACGATCTCACGAATTTTTATCTGTGAGACGGGTCAACCCTACTGATATTCATAATAAAAAAGTAATTTTTTTCATAGATGACCCAAATAAGAGATTTGTCTCACAAAATACGACCTGTGAGTATGGGTGTGCAATCGGTCTATTCGGTTACCGACCGAACCGAATAGATCTATAACCGATTTAACCGATTTAAATTTCGAATAACCGAACCGATCAAAATATTTGTAGAAACTGAATTAACCGAACAGATTTTCAAATCAGTTATTTCGGTTACCGACCGAAATAACCAATATTTTTTAAAATATGCGAATTTTAACACATAAAAAAAACAATGGAGAGCTTATAAATAACTAAAAACATTGAACAAAAAATATCAATAACAAATAAAAACCGAAACCGAACCGAATTAACCGATTTTTTAAAATTTCAAAACCGAACTTTCGAATTAACCGAACCAATTTTTCTAAATAATTCGGTTCGGTCGGTTAATTCGGTTTAACCGAAATTTTGCACACCCCTGTCCATGAGACTGTCTCACACAAGTTTTTATCAAGATTCTTAAAAGTCGACGAACATATTACTTTAACATTTTGTAAAATTTTTAAGAATTAGTTTCAAACACTTTTTTGGAAGTTATAAACTCCCAAGTAACCTATACACCAATTTAAATAGTTTGTAAACTCGATCAAATAGTTTGTGACAATAAATATACTATTAAAGAAAGAAAATGAATAGTTAATGTAATAATTTTTTTAGAAAACTAATTAATTAAAAATCAGTAGTTAGGTATAGCTGTACGATATAGCAATAGATTTGAAGAATGTATAGTTCCACTTGTCATAGTTAATTCAACTGACTGAATAAATACATAATAGTAGTTGTATTTATGACAACGGATAATAAAAATTTCAAAATTAAATACAATAAATAATTATGTCCTCTGTGGCGATAATAATAAGATTGTATGGAATAGTTACATTAATTTCTTAGAATTTAATGTTGAAGTGTCGTTTTTTCGTATCTAAAGTGTAATATAAGTCTAAAAAATTTTGTTTTTCAAAACTTTTCTTGTTTGTTGTATGATTTAAAATATTATTAGGATGTTTTAATATGTTTATCTTTATGTATTTAAAGGTGGACACCAAAATAGTTTGAGATTAGAGGAGTTGGTCTTTCTTAGAATCCCTACGAACGGATCTTCTTCTTTCTTCGACAATCAAATAAGGTTCACGATCAATGACTGAGTTCCTCGTTTGGCTCGTACTAGAGAATTAAAAGATTTAGCGTCGAGGTTAGATTGCCGGAATTTCAAAAATCCGGCAGCGTCAGGGCGGCGATACGGTGGAAGAGGGTCGCCGATTCTTTCCTTCCAAAATTCAAGTTGGCCGAATTTTTCCTTTCTTAAAGAGGAGAGGATTTTATGTTTTTTTCTTGTTTGATTATGTTATATGTTAACAACCTTTGCTAACATATTAATAAAAATACATTAACTCAATGCTACTAGGATTCATAATCATAATCCCAATAGGATTTTTTTATTTTCATTAATTAATATTCTCATATAGTATATATCATGGCAAGTCATCCCTTGATAATCCATGATATATATATACACACATATATAAGATAACATAACTTATTTAATTTCTTAATAAACTAATAGTTAATTAATTAATTATAGACTCCTTTATAATATTTCATGAGAATCTTGCATGTACAGTAATCACCGCTACTAACATTATTATTTAATTATTAAATTCTAAATGTACTAAATAAATAATTTTGAAATCATTATAACCACGATCGGATCATGATAAGAGCGTCTAGTAGCATCACCATATGATCCCATAGGTATGACTGATAGTGCCTACAAGAACATTAAGTTGTGGTTACCATACAGTATAGTTCCTTCAACTCATATATCTCGATCGAATCTGCAACCATTGATATATCAAGAGTTGCATATGAATTCTTTAACGATGAGATGTATCTTTGAGTAATAATAGTATCATGGTATGTGCAACTAGGAAAACACATTTTCTTAAAGCACATGTCTTGCTCTGGCCAGAGACTCCGTGCACTAATAACTGATCAGATCACATAGGATATCTTCACCCATAGGCAAACATTGAATCAATGACTACAATGCATATGCTCCTACGTATTTCGAAACTACACACAACCTCGTCACCTGATTATCCTCAATGGAGTCGTTAAACGAGTCAAAGTGTAATGCTAGTACGCAGAGCCTCCATGTTATCCCTGGTCAAAAGACTAATGGTTTACAACCATAACCGCAGACTTTTTCACTCGATAAGTGATAACCATTTGGGCATTCGGAGGGAGCGTTATTCAGTGCATCATCAAATTATCACTTATTTGTATGAACAAACATCTTCATTCCCTTACCAAGAAAACATATCGTTTACATTACAGATGTTAGTCTCAAGCTCAAGCGACTTTATTATTATTATAGGCGGCTAATTTGAGTAGGAACTTTTTTAGAATATACGATACATTTCCTAATGAATTTCATGATCATGTATTGAAAGGCATACCTCATAGTACCTTTTGCATTTTCAAGGAATTAATCTATGCAGATTGCTTAGATATACAGATAAAATAAATTTCATAATTGAACAAAAACGTAAAATATTATTAAAATAAATATTGTTTTTACATAAGAGTCAAGAAAGGCCAAACCTTAAGTTGGTTTGCTGTGGGCACCTATCTTATTCAAGGCTAGCTTTTATCTTAATTATATTGAAGTTCGCCACGAACTAGTCAAACGAGTAAGACATTAACAACAAGATGATGTCATCATGTAACTCCTTGGGAATCATCAATTTCAGGCCCATAACCTTCTCAATAAGCCCAATCATATGCACACCATACTCATGGGTCGGAGCACTATCTTGCATGCGAATAGTCATGAGCTTCTGCATAATTCATTTTTTCCTCAAACTGTACACATAGTTAATTTGACATAAAAGCGAGCATGTTAAATTTTTAGCTTGTAGATTGTGGTCTCACTATCTAACGTACTTCACTAGTTGAACAAGACTGAAATTAGTGTGTATGCCATTTTCTCCGAATACGGAAATTTTTTTCTGAGCCAATCTTGAAAGTTTTAGTTCTGGCTTGTTTTAATTGATAATAACAGAAATGAATTACGTGAAAAAATCGTAAATATACCGATTATGAAACAGATAATCATTGCATACTATTTTAAATATTTTGTAAGACATAAAACACATATTTTTTTTTATGAATTTTCTCCCACTATTTTGACATTATCACCACACTCTAATGAAAATGGCTTTCGTTAGTGAGTATGCAAGGTCCAATTTAACCTAAATTATGATCACGAATAATATCAGACAATCACAATTTTCAAAAGATAAAGCTTAATTGCAACCCCTTATAACCCTAACGTACTTTTGGCTCACGTTTGATGAATGCCCAATAATACGATCCTCTTTTTCTTTATATGTCGAGCTCGACCCATCAATGTCGAACCTTAGTGGACGATCGCCATGAGATCTCCCAATAATATGAGCCGAAATCTTGGGAGTTCCATGTAGTTCACATCAAGTATGTCAGTTGAAGTCAAATTTTCGACGTCCAAGCCACCCCAATAATATGAGCCAGACACTGACCGCAGATCGCGTTCATCATGCAACCGCCGTTGATGGAAGGCAAGGAAATATTAAGCCCTCTTTTAATTTTTTTAATGAGCTTAATTTAAATTTTGTATCTTATCCAAAACGAGATATTTTAATTTTAAAAATTTATCTCATAATTAGTTTTAAAATCTCGTGTCATGTTTATTTGTATGTTTGCCGGATTCATGTAACTCTTGTTATTATATTAATAATAACAAAGTTACTGATTATTTATAATATATCACGTGCATTATAAATAATAAAGGATGATCAATAATCAAGAGCTAATTGATCCATATGAGTTATATATGGATCCATGTCCAAAACCTAGGTAAATGCAAGGATGCAAATGAAATATTACATAATATTCACATATTTAACATGTTTTCGATCTTCAAAACTCTCAAGGATATGAGCCCACTATCTTCAAATCTTGATCTCTCACTAAATATAATATTTACATTAAATTTACATGACGTATTGGGATAAAAATTTAGAGATGAGAACGGGCCATAAACCAGGCTACTTTAAATATTATCAAATAATTGTAAAATACAATAAGTAAAATATCTTAACATACACATATCAAATTTATCATGTCTCTCAATCATCCTTTTACCAGATAATATCAAATATTATATTAAATTCATAATTCTCATATACTATTAACAAATCATGTATCTCATAAATTATCGCTAACCGTCATAATTATACAAAAATTAATAAGTTCAATAAACACATTTATTTAACTTCAACTAATTCATTAATAATTAAATTTATTGTAACACATTTTAATATAAATAATTAAAATCCAATTCTATTTATTTCTTTTATAAAAAAATCTGTTATTTTTTAAAAATTTATTACTAGGGTAAATGCGACCATATTTTCAGAAAATATCAATCTAACCACATAAATTTTTTCTTTACCTGACAGTTTTTCATGAGTTGCAATTTTTTTAAAAAAAAATTTATGTAGTTAGAAACAATTAACTCAACACGATTTAACAATAAAATCATAGGATGGAGAAAAAACTAACTTTGATACCACTGTTGAAGTACTGTTTCTTTGCACCTAAGGCGCAACAGAAGTTTAAAAAAATTTGTATTGATGTTTAAAATATTCTTTGGACGTCGTATGATCTAAAATATTCATAAGATTTTTAGATCTGTTTACCTTTGCGTATTTAACGCTAGACACCAAACCAGTCCGATATTAGCGGAGCTCGTCATTCTTGTATATCCCTACGAGCAGATCTTCCTCCTTCGATTGTCAAATGATACTGAATTCCTCATTTAGATTGTACTAGAGATCTAAACGATTTAGCGTCGTGATTGGATTACAAAAATTTCAAAAATCCGATAGCGTTGCGTCATGGTGGTGCGGTGGAAGATGGTGTCCGAATTTTTCCTTCAAAAATTCAAGTTGCCGAATTTTTCCTTTGTGTGGGAGGAGAGTATTTTATGTATTTCTCTTATATAGTTATGTTACATGTTATCAATATTTGATAACATATTAATAAAAATACACTAACTCAATACTACTATTATTCATAATCCTAATCCCATTAGAATTATTTTATTTTAATTAATTAAAATTTTCATGTAATATATATCATGTCAACTCAACTCTTGATAACGGTGGAACAGTGAATCTCTGACTACAATGCTTTGACTTCTATATATTTCAAAACTACACCCAATCTTGTCATCTGATGACCTTCAATAGAGTTGGTGAACGAGTCAAAGTGTAGTGCTAGTTGTTAGAGTAGATGCCCTACAAGCCAACTGTTGGCTAGGGATTTTATTGACTAAATTGTAAAGAACAATCTTTATTTTAATATAATTCATTATTTCATGGTTTGTTATTTCTTTATCTGTATACCCATGTTATCAAACATAGATAAAGACCTTGATTATACTTTAATACAAATGAATCGTAATTCGATGTTGAAACTCGTTTGTAAACACTGTATAATCTAAATTCGTTCCTAGTCGATTCAGCCGCCTAAAACATGGATAAAGGTCGCTTGAGCTTGAGACTAGCATCTGTGATGTTGTGTACTGCGTTTCTTGGTAAGGGCATAGAGATGTCCAAACATGCAGATGGGTAGTCATATGATGATTATACCGAACAACCCTCCCTCGGACTTTCCAAGTGGTTATCATTCATCGAGAGGATAAGTCCGTGGTTATGATTGTACACCATTAGTCCTTACGACCCGGGACAACACTGAGGCTCTATATGCTAGGGCTGTGCTTTGACTCGTTTACCGACTCCAGGAGAGTCATCAGGTGGCGAGGTTGGGTATAGTTGCGACACATATAGGAGCCAGTGCATTGTAGTCGGGGATTCACCGCTCACCTATAGGTGTGGATATCCTATGTGATCTAATGTAATAATAGTGCATGGAATCTCTGGCCAGAGTATGAGATGTACATTGAAGAAGGAGTTCTCCAATAGTACACGCGATGCCACTATTATAGTTATCACATAGTTATCGAATTAATATGCAACCCTCGATGAACCAATGGTTGCAGATTCGATCGGGATATATGAGATGAAGGGACCGTACTGTACGTTAATCATAATCGACTGGTTCTTGCAGGCACTATCAGTGATACCTAGGGGATCATGGGGCGATGCTACTAGACGCTCTTACCATGATCCGATGGGTGCAATCAGAAAAGAGTTCTGACATTCTTGATCAAGGTGTTGATGAAAAGAATGGGGCTGACTAGGGTAAGCCCGAATAAAGGATTATGTCCCGAATCACAAAGAGTTGTGAACCCACGGCTAGCTGTATCCCTGAACCATTGAGGGTCACACAAGCACTGATTTACTTGTTCCTGTTGAGATAATAAATTCAATGAGTTGAATTTATAAGAAATAAGTTTGATATGATCAATCGATAAGCTTATAAATAAAGTTTATATAAGCTTATAGAAATTTTGAGAGCATGACTGCTAAAGACAGTCAAAAGAAGTAAACATGTTTTATTTAGATTTTGGTGATCTCACAAATATATGTATTAAAAGAAAATCAAGATTGGACAAGGTTGGCATGCATATTTAGAATCTTTCATTAATTTAATTAATTAGATTAATTAAGTTAAGAAATGATTAGAAATAATAATAAGGAATTTGATTCCTAATTTACGTAACTTTTATGCACAAAGATCGAATCACCATAATTTGGCATGCAAATATTCTTTGGATCTTTGATTTACTTAATTGATTTAATTAATTAAGTAAATTAAATATTAGAAAGAATAATAAGATTTTCATCCTTGTTTTACGTGAAGGGGCATCCGAAAAGAGTGGAATGAGATTTCATTAAATATACATCTTCACAAGAATAAAAAAAATTGCTCTCAGTCCAATTTCTCTCGAAGAAAATTCTGATTTATAGTATTGAGTCAAATTTTCTTCGTGCTCAATCTCTACACAAAATCTTCTACACTTTTTAGTGCAAGTTAGAAGACGAACAATTATTTCAGTCGTGGACCTGATTCGGAGATCGAAGAACGTTCGTAGGGAATTCACGAAGAGCTATCTCCGCTGACCCCGGAATAGTTGGAGACCAGTGATTTATTCACCAAAGGTATAACAATTTCTAACATCCCATGCATGTTTGATTTTGCAAAACCATACGAGTGTCCAAATATTTTGTTTTCAAAATAAAATAAAATTTTTAAACTTCCGCTGCGTTTTGGGCACGAGAAACCGAGATCCAACACTAGTACGTAGAGCAGAGCCTCCATGTTGTCCCATATCCAAGAAGTAATGGTGTACAACCATAACCGCATAATTTTTTATTCGATAAGTAATAACAATTAGCAAAGTCCGAGGGAGAGTTGTTCAGTGCATCATCAAATGATCATCCATTTGTATGAACAGACATCTCCATGCTTTTACCAATGAAACATGTCGTTTACATCACATATGTTAGTCTCAAGCTCAAGTGACATTTATCCTTGTTTCAGGCGACTGATTCGACTAAGAACCTATTTAAAATATACGGTAAACTTCTTAAAGAGTTTCATGATCTTATGTTGAGAGACATACCTCATGGTACATTTTGTATATTCAAAGGCTTTATCTATGCAGCTTGCATGTGTATACAAATAAAGTAAATGTAATAATTAGATAAAATAGTAAAATATTTTGAAAATAAAGATTTTTTTGCATAAGAGTCAGTAAACTCTAAGTCACAAATTGGCTCACCAGATACACACTCTAACATTTGCAATGCTTACAAAAACATCCAATTAACTTTGAAAATTGTCTCGGTTTCCTTAAGGTTTATATCAAATTTTTTTTTTTTTTGATAATAGAACCAACAACGTCTAATTTTTGGTGCTATCGAGTAAACCACATATCTAATATAATAGTCTACAAACCATGTTATTCAAGTAACTCACATTGAACAAATCTTATATGACACAATCGTCCGAAAAATACTTGGTAATAAAGATTTATATCAATAGTATATTTAAACTCATTAACTTTAAAAATCACATATATATGAGATGTATGTTCATCTTACCTTTATCATGCATGTAATTTTTTACTTTTTTAGATATATGAATGTAATTTTTAAGATACATGTACTTGAGAAATATTATACAATTGAATCTTTATTAAAGGAGAAGGAAACAAAAAGCAGGAGGAAAACACAGGCTGTATTGTGTTGGGCGTGGAGCCTTGTGAATATGACATGATTGGAAGGAAGTGTCGGTGGAAACTTGTGAATATGATTCGTTGGGCCCAACGTACAGCTGTATAACCGCCCTATCTTATTTAATTATATAATAATAGGGGTCCTGACATACACGCAACTGTGGAAGGAATAAAATTTAATATTTCGATTATTTTATATCAAATACAATATTTGGTACATAATAATGTTTGTATTTTGTAGCAATTTTTATTTCTTTAATTATATAAATATATGTTCCCTTTTTACAAATATTTTCCAGTCTAAACAATTGAAAGAACTAAAATAATATAAAATAGACAAAAACTTGTGTGAGACGGTCTCACGGGTCGTATTTTGTGAGACGGATCTCTTATTTGTGTCATCCATTGAAAAATATCACTTTTTATGTTAAGAGTATTACTTTTTATTGTGAATATCGATAGGGTTGACCCGTCTCACATATAAATATTCGTGAGACCGTATTAGAAGAGACCTATTATATAAAATATTAGTGAATGAAAGATAGTGGTTGATTTCTTAATAACAAATATGAATAAAATACATTACAACCAGAGGTGGAGTCAGAATCATTATTCAGTATAAGCAATAATATATTACAATTAATAAAGCAAAAAAAAATGACAGGTTAAATAAAAACCATAAATAATGTGTTCTAAAGTTAGAACACAAGCTACACGAAACCGGAATAATCTGTTAGTTGATGGAAAATGCCAGAAAAATGACAAAACACATTGAGTACAAAACCTACAATCAAAACAAAATCTGAATTTAAAAATAAATTTTACAAACAAAAAATATGCATGAATTCATCCTCGATTGAAAAAAAATTAAAACAATTGAATGATCGAATAATTTTTGAATGAAAACAACGAACCTTAAATTTCACAAAATTCTGGATTTTGTTGGGAATATAAAAGATGAGACATAAGGTAATATGAATTGGAATGACTGTTAATCAAATCATATGAATTATAGGGCTTATGTGGAAAAAATTGTATAGAATATTACATATTGTCAATTTTAATAGTACTAACAAGTAAAAATTTAAAATTTGGGTCTATAAATTATTAAAGAAAATATTTTTTGTTGTTTTTAAGTAAGTTTGGGGAATTACGCATCCAATATTAGAAGATCAAGATTTAAAATTTTTTTATCTAAAAATAATAATATATATACACTTAATTTTTTTCCTAAAATTATAATATATACATAGTATTTTTTCTTTTTCCCAGTTTACTTTGTGGTCTCCTATTGCCCACAAAAGTTTGATTTGGTCCCAAATAAAAAAAATTTGGTTTCCAAACATTTACTTTCCGAATGAAGCCAACCTTTTTGCCAACAACCAAAATTTCTACGTGGTTAGAGATTTAGTAATTAGACAACTCAATATACTGATAATTTATAACAGAATAAAAAGTTTGTGCACAAATTTGACATATAAATCGAAGAACTGAGTGTGAAAACTCTACTTGTAGAAGGATAAGGTTTTTTTGGTTACTGAGGGGAGGAATTCATGCTCCCTTCCGGTTGTTAACAAAAGGGAAAAAAAAGGAGAATCGTGCCTAGCAAACCAACTCGTGACTCAAATTTTTATTGACTATAATGTAAAAAAAAATCTTTATTTTAATAATATTTTACGATTTATTCAATTGTGATATTATGCTTTATCTGTATACCCATACAAGCTGTATAGATAAAGTTCTTGAATATACAATAGGTACCATGAGATCTGTCTCTTAGCGTAAGATCATGAAACTTATTAAGAATTGTACCATATATTCTAAACATGTTTCTAGTCAAATTAGCCGCCTCAAATAAGGATAAATGTCACTTGATCTTGAGACTAACATCTGTGATGTAAAAGCCATGTTTCATTGGCAAGGACATAGAGATGTTCGTTCATACAGATGATTGCTCAACCCTCCCTCGAACTGTCCAAGTGGTTCTCATTTATTTAGTGGAATAGTCCGTGGTTATGATTGTACACCATTAGTCCTTTGACATGGGACAATGTAGGGGCTATATGTAAGGTCCAGAAATTTAATTTACGTAACCTAAATGCATGCAATCTAGGGACATTATTTAAAAGATGTGTTTATTTATTTTTATGCATTTAATGCATAATTATTGCATGATAGGGTTCATTTCACGATTATTTTAAAAGTTCATTCATTAGGATTTCTAGATGTATTTCGCGCTCGATCGAGGAACGGAGACCGGGAAATTATCAGGAAACTTATTTTTATTACATGTTTAATTTTTATTTATTAATTTAAGGTGTTTTAAGTGTATTTTTCAAGAAATGGTTTTTTTGGGTATTTTTATATGTCGTTGCATATTTTTAATCGATACGCAAATTTTATCGAGACAGGAGACTTTTTGAGGTATCGGGCAATATTTTCAAAAACTTACCAAAACAAAATATTTTTCGAGAATGTTTTTAGGTTTGATGGGTTTGTTTTAAGATTAATGAGCTCAAAAACATTTTTGTAAACCATTTAATTATTATTAGGAGCCCATTTGTAACGTCTACTAATTTAAAAATGCAGTTAAAATTTTTTTTGACAAGCTCATTTTTCGAAAATAAACATTTAAATATTTTGCATGCATGCAACTCTACTGAAAAATATGCTATTTAAAAATAATCGTAAGCAATCGTCAGATAAAGTGTTGCAGTTTAAAAATATTGCCACTTGGCCCCTGATCATGCATAAATAAAATAAAACAGTAAAATCCTGAAAATCAACAGCGTATCATAAAAACGTATAAATTTGATCATGTCTACTCAAAGCTCATGAAAACGTGATGTGCAGAAAAGTGTGGTGTAGAACCCGTAACTTGGACTGCGTATAAGTCATGCATAATTTCTAGTATTTAAATTAAAATAATTTTTATTGCATGAGTATTTAAATTCTTTTCTTTAAATTTATTTATTTTACGTAGTAGTATAATTGTCACCTTTTCAGTTAAATAAGTGAGGCCGGACTGGAGATGGAGTATTGAGATAAGTTAATAAAGACTTATTTAAGAAGTGGTAATTTAGCATGTTAGTAAATATAATTTAAAAAGTTGGCATGCATGCAAGTTATTGAATTTATTTGGCATTTTAATTAATTTTTTTAAAGCATTAAATGCATGTTTGTTTCATTAAATTGTATTTAATTATTTTTATGCATTTTATGCATAATTCATGCATGATAGGATTTAATTCATGAAATTTTAAAAGTTCACGCATTAGGGTTTCTAGGTGCTTTTCACGTTCAATCGAGGATTGGAGACCGGAGAATTATCAGAAAAATTATTTTTATTACATTATTAATTTTTATTAATTAGTTTAAGATGTTTTTAAGTGTATTTTTCAAAAAAAGGATTTATTGGATATTTTTACCGGATGATTTTTATTTTTAACGGTACGCAAATTTTATCGAATCGGAGGACTTTTTAAGGGTTCGGGTAATATTTTCAAAAAAAAATCCTTCCGACACGAAATATTTTACGGGAGTGTGTTTAGATTTATTGGGCCTACTTTTAAGCTTTTTGGGCCTAAAATTCTTCTTAGCTTTTAACTAAACATTTTACGGCCCATTAACTAATTTTTTATTATATAATTAAGCACCTAAGTGTCATTAACCTAAACTTAAAACTCTCACCAGCCGACACCCTCCCCCAGCGGCACTTTTCTCTCGGTTTCTTCACCACCAAGTTCAAGAAATTCTCGGCCACTACAATCCTTGCATATTATAATTCTTCCGGCGCTCCTCTCTTCTTCCTCCTCACGCTTTGCATCATCAGGCACGCATTTTACCTTCGTTTTTTCATCACATACGTTGATATTACTGCTGTGTATACTTGTGTGCATGAAATATTTCGATCCATACAAGAACATGCAAGGTTTTGGGTTTTCTTTTACTCTTGCGTTTTTCGGTTGCTCACGTTTATCTTGTGTGTTGTGCAAAGGGCTGCCACATTCAAGATGTTAAGGGGCTATGTAAAAATGGTTTAGGGGCTGTCACGTAGGCTGGGACTGCGATCTGTCCTTGTTGGTGAGAATGGTCGGCGGCTTGAGGTTTAGGTGGCGTCCTTGGTAGCCTAGAGTGAAGGGTGATGGGTTCAAGAGAGGTGGACGTTCCAGCGGTGCGAGAACCCTTCCTGACTTTGGATCAGACCCTGGTGGGCTGAGTTATGGTCTGGAATGGTGCAAACACAGCTGGGCGTGGTGGTGTGCTCGATCGAGTGAAGGGGAAGGCGAGGAGTGTGATGCTCGCGCCAGAATGCGTGCGCGCTAGGGTGTGCTTGGGGTTGGGGGCCGTGAGTTTATATGTCCAGGAAGATGTCAAGGTGGGGCTTGGAGTGGTTGAGGAGTGAATGGTCTTGTTAGGTGCAAGCTAGGGTCGAATTTTGGAGTATTAATTGCATTAGGGTCCAAGTTTGTCACTTGTGCAATTCCAGCAGCTTTCAAGGGGGTGACCGAGGAGCTTAGAAGTCTGGTTTTTAAGATTTTAGGACCATTATAGTGTTTTTTAAAATATGATAAAAAGTGGGAGACATTTGGTTAAGTTTTGAGTCGATTCGGGTTAAAACCGGGACCCCGGTCCGAGTTTTAAAACGCATCGGTTAAGTTTTGAAACGGGATCGAGTTTACGTCTAGGAATGCTTATAAAAATGTTTTGGGACATTTTAAGGAGTTTGGTAAGCTTCGGGTCATTTTTAGAGGTCCAGGGATGAAACGATAATTTTCAGTTTTCCAATAAAAAAAAATGGTCATTTTGCACCCGGGGTGAGATTTTGGTCCTAGCAGCGCCCTGAGCACAAATCGTGTTATTTTTAAATGTTCATGCATCATGTTTACGGATTTTTTCGCTATTATAATAATTATGGTGCATGCTTGGTTTAAAGGAATTAAGAGAGAAAAATTAAGAAAGTGAAGAGCACCCCGTCTCCGCCGCGCCGCGTCGTTATTTCATTTGTTTTCTGTCAAAACAAACCAAGGCATGTTTATATCTTCTTTCACTCTTCAATCAAGCCATATAGGTATTTTTAAATATCGCAAGTACGTGATTTTAATGCAAGAAGATCAAAATTATTCATACTTAATGATGTTATTTATTTATATCACGTGCAAAATATTCATTTTTTTTGAGATTTATGCGATATTGCTTGTGGCCACTTTACTATCATGGGATTATTACTTCACCCGGTCGTCAGTTACCGTTCATGGGATTATTACTTCACCCGGTCGTTAGTTACCGGTCATGGGATTAGTCGTCAGTTACCGGTCAGTTCAGTTCAGTTCAGGGGCCACTTGCGTAGACCATAATCTCACCAAGAAAATTATTACAAGTTATTTCACTACAGGGCTCCAAGGAGCAAACATTTTCACTATGATTTTCAGTTCAGTTATGCACGTATTATAATTAATCATGACACGATATTTTACGTTATGTCTCACGACATGATATTTTCACTTGCATGCAATTTTATTATTTATTTACTCGTTATTTATGATATATACATGCTGAGTCTTTAGACTCACTAGACTTGATTGTTGTAGGTACCGATGATGCAGGGACCGAGGGCGGGGACCAGTGAGCTAGCTTGGGTCGGCAGTAGTGGAACCCGAGGACCTCATGTTTTTAGCATTTACTATTTTGACTCAAACAGATTTCTTCGTTGTTGAATTGTTTTAAATTATTATCTTGCAAACAAACATTTACTTCCGCTGCTATTTTGAATGGTTAAACTTTTATCAGTTATTTATTTATGAATGAGGTATTTTAATTAATTAAAAAGAAAAATTTTAAATTTTTCGCAAATTTTCAAGTACGTATTTAGAGGCCTTTACAGCTGGTATCAGATCCTATGTTCTTGTAAAAGGTTGTACTACTACTGACCACGAGAAGCTCATGAAGTCACGTCTTCGGTCTGTAAGTTTTACATTCATGCATTTTATTTAAAGTCGGAATTATTTTAACTTCATGTTCTCATGAAGTATTTTTACGTTTAGATTTTAATCGTTCAGTATTTGTTTACATTTAATTAAATTATGGAATTATGCATGTTGGTTACGTATGGGTTATTTATGGAACAGTATGCTTCCTAGACGCCAAGTTGGAATCCCCAAGAGGTGATGATGAGCCTCGTCATGAGGACAGGGAGGAGCAGAGACAGGAGGGGAACGGACCTCCACCCCCTCCACCAAATATGAATGCCCAGATGCTAGCTGGGATGACTCAGTTCTTCGCACAGTTTGCGGGGAACAATGCTGTGGCGACCAGGCCGACAGGGCCTGAGGCTGTTTACGAGAGATTCATGAAGATGCGTCCTAAAGAGTTTTCAGGGACGACAGACCCCATGATTGCCGAGGGCTGGATCAAGTCCCTTGAAGTTATCTTCGAGTTCATGGAGCTTGGAGATGCAGACAGAGTCCGGTGTGCCAGCTACTTATTCGGAGGAGATGCCCGCTTATGGTGGGAAGGAGCATCAGTAGCCCTAAACTTGGCTACGCTGAGCTGGACACGCTTCACGGAGGTATTTTACTCCAAATATTTTACTGATGAGGTGCGTTCGCGTTTGACCAGGGAGTTTATGACCCTGAGGCAGGGAGAGCTGACTGTTACGGAATTCATCCGTAAGTTTGAGAAGGGCTGTCACTTTGTGCCCTTGATTGCGAATGATGCGGGTGCCAAGCTGAGGCACTTTCTTGATGGACTGCGGCCGATCTTACGCCGCGATGTTAGGGTTGCTGGCCCTACTACTTTTGAAGTTGCCGTTTCTAGAGCTCTTGCCGCAGAGCAAGATCTGATTGACATTGAGAGGGATCGCTTGGGTAAGCGACCAGTCCAGGTACCACACCGCCCTCCTCCTTAGCAGCATCAGCAGCAGAACAAAAGGCCTTTTCACGGGCAGGCTAGAAACAGAGGTCAGCAGCAGCAGCAGCAGCAGCAGCGGGGACGCCCAGTCCCGAGGACTTTTGAGCAACCAGTTTGCCCTAAGCGCTCATGTCGCCATCCTGGAGCATGTATGTTTGGCTCAGGAAAGTGTCATAAGTGTGGTAGTCCAGACCACTTATTTCTGCAGTGCCCTCAGAGGAATCCGCCTACCCAGGGCAGAGTTTTTGCCCTTCATGCGACAGAGACGAACCCGGAGACCATGCTTATGACAGGTATCTTAACGCTTTGAGTTATATTTGAAATTCAATGTTTTGGGAATCTAGGTTAATATTTTTGAACTTAGAATTGCGATAGGACTGCATGCTCTACTCAGTATTATTTTCGGGAATTAGGATAGAAGAACTCTGCCTTTGGATGTTTATAAGTTTAGTTCTTGTAACTATTGGGTTCAACTTAGAGTTCTGATCTTTCAGCGAAGAATTTTTATATCTGGTTCCGCTACGAAGGCCTTGATAGATTCAGGGGCCACTCACTCATTTATTTCGGAGGTCTTTGCTAATTTCCTCAAGGTCAAGACCGTTGGGCTAGATGTAGCCTATTCAGTATTATTGCCTTCTGGTGAGGAGATGGCAGCTACCAATGTGATACGAGACATAGATCTTGAGCTCCATGGCAATCTTGTTTATGTGGATCTGATCGTGTTGCCGATGCCAGAGTTAGACATCATCCTAGGGATGGACTGGCTATTGCGGAATAGAGTTTTGATTGACTTCCAGCGGAGATCTGTTCTAGTCCGACCGCCAGGAATGACGCAGTTCTTATTCGAGCCAGACAGGTACTTTCCTTTACTGCGCATTATACCTTATGTTAAGGCTAGGAAGCTCATGCATAGAGGGTGTCGGGCGTTTTTAGCAACTTTTATATCTGTCCCCGAGGCACCCAGTCAGTCAGCCGCTGATGTTCCGATCGTCAGAGATTTTCTAGACGTTTTTCCTGAGGACGTCTCTGGTATGCCACCCGAGCGAGAGGTGGAGTTTTCTATTCAGCTTATGCCAGGTACGGCCCCGATATCCAAAGCACCGTACCGACTAGCGCGGACAGAGATGGCAGAACTGAAGAAGCAGATTCAGGAACTTCTTGACAAGGAGTTCATTCGCCCTAGTTTTTCTCCATGGGGCGCGCCAGTCTTATTTGTGAAAAAGAAGGATGGCTCTATGAGGCTTTGTATTGACTACCGAGAGTTGAACAGGGTTACAATGAAGAACAAGTACCCACTTCCGAGGATCGAGGATCTGTTTGACCGGTTGCAGGGAGCTTCGATATTTTCCAAGATAGATCTGCGGTCCGGTGATCACCAGTTGAGGGTGAGAGATGCTGATGTTTCCAAGACTGCTTTCAGGACTCGTTATGGCCACTATGAGTTCCTGGTGATGCCGTTCGGTCTGACGAATGCGCCAGCGATCTTCATGGATCTCATGAATCGTGTATTTCAGCCGTATCTTGACCAGTTTGTGATAGTATTCATAGACGACATTCTCGTCTACTCCAAGAATCAGGAGGATCACAGAAGACATATGACCACAGTGTTGCAGACCTTGCAGAAGCACAAGTTATTCGCAAAGTTCAGTAAGTGCGAATTCTGGTCAGAGAAGGTGGCGTTCTTAGGCCACATTGTTTCTAGCAGTGGTATTAAGGTAGACCCAGCAAAAGTTGTCGCATTCAGAGATTGGGTTGTGCCGCAGAATGCATCAGAGATCCGCAGTTTTCTTGGGCTAGCATGATATTATCGGAAGTTCATTAAGGGATTCTCCTCTATTGCCGTTCCACTCACATCATTGACTAAGAAGAATGCTAAATTTGTGTGGAGCGAGGAGTGTGAGAAGAGTTTCGATACTTTGAAGCAAGCTCTTATCTCAGCACCAGTTTTGGCTATGCCGTCAGGGCCCAGAGATTTTGTCCTGTATACCGATGCTTCGAAGCTCGGTCTTGGCGCAGTGTTGATGCAGCATGGGAAGGTGATAGCATATGCTTCTCGACAGTTGAAGACTCATGAGAAGAATTACCCTACCCATGATCTAGAGTTGGCAGCCGTTGTATTTGCTTTGAAGATCTGGAGGCATTATTTGTATGGAGAGAAGTGCCAGATCTTTACCGACCATAAGAGCCTCAAGTACTTCTTTACGCAGAAAGAGCTGAATATGCGTCAGAGGCGTTGGTTGGAGCTTGTGAAAGATTATGATTGTGACATTAGCTACCACCCGGGTAAGGCTAATGTAGTCGCGGATGCATTGAGCAGGAAAGTTGCAGTGATGGCCCATCTGACGATTCAGAGACCTCTTCAGTGTGAGATGCAGAGGTTTGATCTTGAGGCATATCCTCAAGATAGAGTTCCCCGTCTATCTACCTTGACTATCCAGTCTTCTCTCATTGACCGTATTCGCAGTAGTCAGCCAGCAGATGAGCAGTTGGCAAGGCGGAAACAGAGAGATGAGGCCAAGGGCAGTGTCTTGTATATAGTTAGTGACGGTATTGTCAGATATCGAGACAGGATATGGGTTCCTAGCAGTGATTCTATCCGATCAGATATTCTATCAGAGGCCCATATGTCGCCGTACTCGATTCATCCAGGGATTACGAAGATGTACAAAGACCTGCAGTTATTGTACTGGTGGTCAGGAATGAAGAAGGATATCAGACGTTTCGTATCCGAGTGTCTGACTTGTCAGTTAGTGAAGGCAGAGCATCAGAGACCAGCGGGTCTGCTCAAGCCTCTCCCTATTCCCGAGTGGAAATGGGAGAATGTTACCATGGATTTCGTGACCGGTTTACCGAAGTCAGTCAGAGGATCAAATGCTATCTGGGTGATTGTCGATCGTCTTACCAAATCAGCGCACTTCTTGCCTATCAAGACGACTTTTACTATGGTTCAGTATGCAGAGTTGTATATCCGGGAGATAGTCCGACTTCATGGTATTCCGGTTTCTATCGTATCTGACAGAGACCCCAGATTCACTTCCTCGTTTTGGAAGAGTTTGCATTCGACGATGGGTACGAAGTTGCTATTCAGCCCAGCTTTTCACCCTCAGACAGATGGGCAGTCAGAGCGAGTCATTCAGATTTTGGCGGATCTTCTCCGTGCTTGTGTTATCGATTTCTTCGGGAGTTGAGAGTCAAACTTGCCATTAGTGGAGTTAACCTATAACAACAGCTTTCAGTCGTCTATAGGAATGGCTCCGTATGAAGCATTGTATGGTCGCAAGTGTAGATCTCCTATTCATTGGGATGAGGTAGGAGAGAAAGCCGAGCTGGGTCCAGAGATTATTCAGCAGACTGTCGATGTAGTAGCTCAGATCCGTGACAGGATGAGGATTGCTCAGAGTCGACAGAAGAGTTATGCGGACCAGCGGAGGAGAGTTTTAGAGTTCGCCGTGGGCGACCATGTCTTTGTGAAAGTGGCACCTATGAAGGGTGTCATGCGATTTGGGAAGAAAGGGAAGCTCAGTCCGAGATTCATTGGACCATTCGAGATCCTTGATAGAGTTGGGACGCTAGCTTATCGTGTTGCTCTTCCGCCGAATCTGGCCGGAATACACAATATGTTCCACGTCTCTATGCTGAGGAAGTATATGACAAATCCTTCGCATGTCCTGAACTTTGAGGCGTTGCAACTTACTCCGAACCTGTCTTATGATGAGAGACTAGTGCAGATCCTAGACAGACAGGAAAAGAAGCTTCAGAACAAACTGGTTAAGCGAGTTAAAGTCAAGTGGCTTAACCATTCAGAGGAGGAAGCTACGTAGGAATCTGAGCCAGAGATGAGGAGCCGGTACCCAGAGCTATTCGGTGAGTTTTAATTTCGAGGACGAAATTTCTTTTAAGGGGGGGAGGATTGTAGAACCCGTAACTTGGACTGAGTATAGGCCATACATAATTTCTAGTATTTAAATTACAATGATTTTTATTGCATGAGTATTTACATTCTTTTCTTTAAATTTATTTATTTTACGTAGTAGTTTAATTGTCACCTTTTCAGTTAAATAAGTGAGGCCGGACTGGAGATGGAGTATTGAGATAAGTTAATAAAGACTTATTAAGAAGTGGTAATTTAGCATGTTAGTAAATATAATTTAAAAAGTTGGCATGCATGCAAGTTATTAAATTTCCTTGGCATTTTAATTAATTTTTTTAAAGCATTAAATGCATGTTTGTTTCATTAAATTGTATTTAATTATTTTTATGCATTTTATGCATAATTCATGCATGATAGGATTTAATTCATGAAATTTTAAAAGTTCACGCATTAGGGTTTCTAGGTGCATTTCACGTTCAATCGAGGATTGGAGACCGGAGAATTATCAGAAAAATTATTTTTATTACATGATTAATTTTTATTAATTAGTTTAAGATGTTTTTAAGTGTATTTTTCAAAAATAGGATTTATTGGATATTTTTACCGGATGGTTTTTATTTTTAACGGTACGCAAATTTTATCGAATCGGAGGACTTTTTAAGGGTTCGGGTAATATTTTCAAAAAAAAATCCTTCCGACACGAAATATTTTACGGGAGTGTGTTTAGATTTATTGGGCCTACTTTTAAGCTTTTTGGGCCTAAAATTCTTCTTAGCTTTTAACTAAACATTTTATGGCCCATTAACTAATTTTTTATTATATAATTAAGCACCTAAGTGTCATTAACCTAAACCTAAAACTCTCACCAGCCGACACCCTCCCCCAGCTGCACTTTTCTCTCGGTTTCTTCACCACCAAGTTCAAGACATTCTCGGCCACTACAATCCTTGCATATTATAATTCTTCCGGCGCTCCTCTCTTCTTCCTCCTCACGCTTTGCATCATCAGGCACGCATTGTACCTTCGTTTTTTCATCACATACGTTGATATTACTGCTGTGTATACTTGTGTGCAAGAAATATTTCGATCCATACAAGAACATGCAAGGTTTTGGGTTTTCTTTTACTCTTGCGTTTTTCGGTTGCTCACGTTTATCTTGTGTGTTGTGCAAAGGGCTGCCACATTCAACATGTTAAGGGGCTGTGTAAAAATGGTTTAGGTGCTGTCACGTAGGCTGGGACTGCGATCTGTCCTTGTTGGTGAGAATGGTCGGCGGCTTGAGGTTTAGGTGGTGTCCTTGGCAGCCGAGAGTGAAGGGTGATGGGTTCAAGAGAGGTGGACGTTCCAGTGGTGCGAGAACCCTTCCTGACTTTGGACAAGACCCTGGTGGGCTGAGTTATGGTCTAGAATGGTGTAAACACAGCTGGGCGTGGTGGTGTGCTCGATCGAGTGAAGGGGAAGGCGAGGAGTGTGATGCTCGCGCCAGAATGCGTGCGCGCTAGGGTGTGCTTGGGGTTGGGGGCCGTGAGGTTATATGTCCAGGAAGATGTCAAGGTGGGGCTTGGAGTGGTTGAGGAGTGAATGGTCTTGTTAGGTACAAGCTAGGGTCGAATTTTGGAGTATTAATTGCATTAGGGTCCAAGTTTGTCACTTGTGCAATTCCAGCAGCTTTCAAGGGGGTGACCGAGGAGCTTAGAAGTCTGGTTTTTAAGATTTTAGGACCATTATAGTGTTTTTTAAAATATGATAAAAAGTGGGAGAAATTTGGTTAAGTTTTGAGTCGATTCGGGTTAAAACCGGGACTCCGGTCTGAGTTTTAAAACGCATCGGTTAAGTTTTGAAACGGGATCGAGTTTACGTCTAGGAATGCTTATAAAAATGTTTTGGGACATTTTAAGGAGTTTGGTAAGCTTCGGGTCATTTTTAGAGGTCCAGGGATGAAACGATAATTTTCAGTTTTCCAATAAAAAAAATGGTCATTTTGCACCCGGTGTGAGATTTTGGTCCTAGCAGCGCCCTGAGCACAAATCGTGTTATTTTTAAATGTTCATGCATCATGTTTACGATTTTTTTCGCTATTATAATAATTATGGTGCATGCTTGGTTTAAAGGAATTATGAGAGAAAAAGTAAGAAGGTGAAGAGCACTCCGTCTCCGCCGCGCCGCGTCGTTATTTCGTTTGTTTTTTGTCAAAACAAACCAAGGCATTTTTATATCTTCTTTCACTCTTCAATCAATCCATATATGTATTTTTAAATATCGCAAGTACATGATTTTAATGCAAAAAGATCGAAATTGTTCATACTTAATGATGTTATTTATTTATATCACGTGCAAAATATTCATTTTTTTTAGATTTATGCGATATTGCTTGTGGCCACTTTACTATCATGGGATTATTATTTCACCCGGTCGCCAGTTACCAGTCATGGGATTATTACTTCACCCGGTCGTCAGTTACCGGTAATGGAATTATTATTTCACCCGGTCGTCAGTTACCGGTCAGTTCAGTTCAGTTCAGGGGCCACTTGCGTAGACCATAATCTCACAAAGAAAATTATTACAAGTTATTTCACTACAGGGCTCCAAGGAGCAAACATTTTCACTATGATTTTCAGTTCAGTTATGCACGTATTATAATTAATCATGACACGATATTTTACGTTATGCCTCACGACATGATATTTTCACTTGCATGCAATTTTATTATTTATTTACTCGTTATTTACAATATATGCATGCTGAGTCTTTAGACTCACTAGACTTGATTGTTGTAGGTACCGATGACGCAGGGACCGAGGGCGGGGACCAGTGAGCTAGCTTGGGTCGGCAGTAGTGGAACCCGAGGACCTCATGTTTTTAGCATTTACTATTTTGACTCAAACATATTTCTTCGTTGTTGAATTGTTTTAAATTATTATCTTGCAAACAAACATTTACTTCCACTGCTATTTTGAATGGTTAAACTTTTATCAGTTATTTATTTATGAATAAGGCTTTTTAATTAATTAAAAAGAAAAATTTTAAATTTTCCGCAAATTTTCAAGTACGTATTTAGAGGCCTCTACATGTGGTCCTCGGGTCGTGCACGCACATCCAGTCCTGCATACTCAGAGTTCGGCACCTCCAGTATCCTCATCTAATTGCTCACATGTATCACACATGTTTAGTGAGTCTAAAGACTCAACACACATGTACCGGTAATAGCAAATACATATATATATCACACAACAGTGAAAAATACTGTAATCAACATACATTTCATGAACTTAAAAGCATAAACGTAAACGTGTCGTATAAAATCATAACGTGTCAAAACATGTCTCAACATATCATCATATACGTATACATTTTCCTTAAATTGAATTCAGTTCATTAGTTGTGACTTTCGTATCAGCTCTATTCGATAGATCCATCTATAAACCGTGGTATCCGGCGGCGGAGACATCAGCGACAGCATTACCAATCCACTGAGCCTTGGCCTCAGCTCATAATATCTCATGTCATCGTATACATATACATCGTCAGTCACAACCAACTCTCATCCTTCAAGAACATCATCATATTCACTACTTAATAAAAACATGCATATACGTAACTTTTTCTTGAAAACAAGCATGCACCGTCTTTTTCATAATTTTATAAAAAGTCATAAACATGATAACATAAATATTTAAAAACATGTCAAATCGTGCTCAGGGCACTGCCAGGACTAAAATATCACCCTGGGTGCAAAATGACAATTTTGCCCTTGGAAACCCAAAATGACCGATTTACCCTTGGACCTCTAAAATTCGACCCGAAGCTTACAAAAATTCTTAAAACATCCCAAAACATATTAAAAGTATTTCTTAGACGTAAACTCCAGCATGTTTCAAAACTTATTCTATTCGTTTTAAAACTTGGATCGGAGTCCCGGTTTTAACCCGAATCGACTCGAAACTTAACCAAATTTCTCCTAACTTTTACCGTGACTTAAACCTACATGACCAGCCTATAAATCACCCATTCTAGACCACTTGTGACCAACAAAACAAGCCCAAAGGTTGCTGGAAATCTCCAGCGTAAGCACACAAATTTTCCAGCTTGAGCGATGATACGATAAAAATCATATATCCCTAATTTCTTATCAAAAAATTACGAATTTTCTATCGAATCAAAGATAACGCAGAGTGCTACAAATCATATGTTGAACACATTCCAGAAAACCAACCTATCAATTGCAGAATTCAAAATAACCGAGGGTGGTAGGTTTTGTGACACGTAAATTTCACATCTTGTGCGGTTTTACGATAAAAATCACATCTCTCTCTTTTCTTATCAAAAAAATACGAATTTGCTATCGAATCGAAGATAACACAGAGTGCTACAAATCACCTGTTGAACACATTTCCAGAAAACCAACCAAACTCACCCTACTGCCCATAAAAGCAGCCACACGAGAGTTAACCGAAAACAAGCAACGCGCGATTTAGCCACAACCATCACATAAACACCCTAGGATCGATCGGCCCTCACCAAGACTCGACTAAACCTCGACTCCAGCCTTAATTTCTCCCTTTAATCGACGTGTACAGCCCTTAGCAACATAAAAATTGACAGCCCCCTCGCATAAACTCTAGAACACTTGAGAATAAAGCAAAAGGGTGCATTTTCGTATCAAATCCTTGCATAAAACAAAACCTCAAGATATATAAATAATTTCTCATGTATCTACATATATTTCAGCATCTAAATGGTGTGAATGATGAGAAAAAGAGACACAAGGCATGCCTTGATGTGTAGATGCTTGAAAACTCGAAGAGACGCGCGTCGGGGAACACCGGAGGAGGGGAAAAGATTTTTCTTGAAGGGAAAAGGTGTTAGAGTAGATGTCCTGTAAGCCAACTGTTGGCTGAGAAATTTATTGACTCAAGTGTAATAAACAATCTTTATTTTAATATAATTTACTTTTTAATGGTTTCGTTTTACTTTATCTGTATTCCCATTCAAGCAGCATAGATAAATTCTTTGATTATGCTTTAATACAAATGAATCGTAATTCGATGTTGAAACTCATTTGTAAACACTGCATACTCTAAATTCGTTCCTAGTCGATTCAGCCGCATAAAGCAGGGATAGAGTTCGCTTGAGCTCGAGACTAGCATCTGTGATGTTTTGTTTTT
>NC_133314.1:9878338-9947945 GCF_012295235.1 Primulina huaijiensis | reverse complement strand
AACATGCAGATGAGTAGTCATATGATGATTATATAGAACAACCCTCCCTCGTACTTTCCAAGTAGTTATCATTCATCGAGAGGATAATTCCGTGGTTATGATTGTACACCATTAGTCCTTACGACCTGGGACAACACCGAGGCTCTATATGCTCGGGCTGTGCTTTGACTCGTTTACCGGCTCCAGGAGAGTCATCAGGTGTCGAGGTTAGGTACAGTTGCGACACATATAGGAGCCAGTGCATTGTAGTCGGGAATTCACTGCTCACCTACGGGTGTGGATATCTTATGTGATCTAATGTAATAATAGTGCATGGAAAATCTGGCCAGAGTATGAGATGTACGTTGGAGAAGGAGTTCTCCAATAGTACATGCGATGCCACTATTATATGTGTCACATAGTTATCGAATTAATATGCAACCCTCGATGAACCAATGGTTGTAGATTCGATCGGGATATATGAGATGGAGGGACCGTACTGTACGTTAATCATAATCGACTGGTTCTTGTAGGCACTATCAGTGATACCTAGGGGATCATGGGGCGATGCTACTAGACGCTCTTACCATGATCCGATGGGTTCAATCAGAAATGAGTTCTGACATTCTTGATCAAGGTGTTGATGAAAAGAATGAGGCTGACTAGGGTAAGCCCGAATAAGAATAAATGTTATTCTGAATCACAAGGAGTTGTGAACCCACGGCTAGCTGTATCTCTGAACCATTGAGGGTCACACAAGCACTGGATTATTTGTTCCCGTTGAGAGAATAAATTCAAGATGTTGAATTTATATTATAATATAGTAAATTCAAAGAGTTGAATTTATAAAGTTTGAGAATTTAATTTATTAAACTCAAATGTTTGATTTATTAAATATTAAATTTTGGAGGTGATCAAATTCAAGGAGTTGACTTTATAATTTAAATAATAAATTCAAATGTTGAATTTATAATTGATTTAATTTATTAAGCTCAAAAGTTGAGTTTATTAAATATAGTGGGAGTATGTTTAATGGGCTTGTAGGAGTACAAGTCCAACATACTAAATAATTAAAGTTATTAATAGACTTTGATTAATTAATTAAACTAGTTGGACTAGTCTAATTAATTAATCAAGCCCATTAATGTTAATTATGGAATTTAGGTTAATGTTCTTGATTTTAAGGAAATAAAAGAAAAGTTAACCTAGCCTCCACTCATGATTTTCCATGGTGATTCACGAGAATTGCACAAAAATCCTCCAAATATTTAGTTTACTTAATTAATTAAATTAATTAAGTAAATGATAATTAAAGAAAGATTTAGATTTCTTTATTCTCAAAAAATTTTGGCACAAGATTGATACGTGACTTTTGGAGAGAAAAAAGATAGAGTTTTCGGCTCATCAAAATAAAAATACTCTCAAAGGTTTTGAACAAAAAATTTTGTGTATTCTATCTCTTCGCAAAAATCTTCTATACTTTCTAGTGCAAGTTAGAAGAGGAACAAGCAATCCGGTCGTGGACCTGATTCGAAGTAGATCGAAGAACGTTCGTAGGGATTTACAACAAGAGCTACGTCCGCTAATACCGGAGTAGTTGGTGCCAAGTGAAACTATTCACCAAAGGTATAATTCTTTAACATCCTATGAATGTTTATTCTTAAAACCATACGAACGCCCAATCAAATATATTTTAATTGTCAAAATAAAATAAAAATTTTAAAACTTCCACTGCGTTTGGGCGTGTAGAAAATCGAGATTCAACAAAAGGCTCGGCCGAGAACTAGCTGATGAAAAGATGAGAGGAGCTGCTGTAATTAACGTGGGAATGGCTTCTGGAATTGTGAAGTGGGCGGGCAATGATTAGAATTAGCTTTAAGGTTTAGTTTAAATAATAATTAAGTTACTAATGGGCCCTAATTAAAAGTTTAAATAGATTAAAAAGATTTTGAGCCTATTAAGTATTAAAACAAACTCATCATGTCCAATAACACTCTCGAAATTTTTTTTGTTTTGGTACGTTTTTGAAAATATTGCCCGAGCCCTCAAAAAGTCCCCCAACTCGCTAAAATTCGCGTACCAACTAAAAATACGACCCGGCGAGTAAAAATACCCACGAAAGCCCATTTTCAAAAAACACTCCATATTAATTAATTAAAATTAATCATTCCATAAAATTTATTTTCTGAATATCCCCGGTCTCCTTTCCTCGATCGAGCGCGAAATACAACATAAAACTCTAATGCGTGAAACTTTAAATAATCAAGAAATTAAACATATATATATTCATGATAAAACCATGCATTTAATGTATTAAAATAATTTTTAAAATACACAATAAATTGATAATTTGCATGCATGTGGTTTACGTAGACCTTCAAATTTTTCGGGACGTTACACACAACCCACGATACACATACAAGAATTCAAGACAAGGAAAAGCGGCCGAATGGTATATGAGGAAGGAACATCGGCTATTTTCTTTTGTAAGCCAAGGAAAGTTCGATTTTTTTCACCTTCGTTCTTCGTTTTTCTTCCTCGTTCTTCCTTCCAATAACGACCATCCGACTCCCTTGCATCCCAAATTGGGTTTTTGGTGGAGTTTTGACAAGAAAAAAAGGGTATAAAAAAAAATAGAAATCGTCCTCCGTTCGTCACCGACGTTCCGTCGCTACGGTATTCGTATTTCGAGCGTTTTAAATGCAAAAACACATTTCTAAACTTTCTTTTTCTACCATTAAAATCATATTATGTGTGTTTAATAATGTTTGCATGAAAAATACGAAATCCTCCTTTTATTTTCGTTTTTATGGCTTGTACATCTTAAAACTTTGATTTTCATGCATTGAAACTCATGCTTATGATGCACAAAGGGGCTACCATGATAGGGCTATGGGAAGGAACGATTTTCAACATGTTTAAGGGTCCATAGATGCAAAGCTAAGTGCTGGACAAGGAGGGTAAGAGAGTTGAACGAAAATTGGGTTGTAGAGGGCTATGGTTTCGGTTTGGGTGTCCTTGAAGAGTGTGGCTGCGGGCTGCTGATAGGGAACGTCCAAGGGTCCTAATAGGGTCTAGTCATGGTCCTAGATGGCTTGAGGAAAGGCTGGTGCAAGGAGGAAGGGCTGTAGGGTGAAGGTTGGTCGCGTGAGTCAAGGTTGCACGGGTTTGAGGGCTCTAGTGTGCAAGGTGTAGAGCCCAAAAAATCAGTACACATAAAATCCATGTATTTATTTAAATTTCTAAATTATTTATTTAGTTTTAGAATGATTTTAACGATGCACGATTTATGAATTTGTGTTATTTTAAATTATTTATGTTTATGTGATGCACGTTAAAATATTTTTTGAGTTTTATGTTTCAAGCGATTGTTCGATACGGGATCGAGGAAATGAGACCGACGACGATTTAGGCGATTTTAAAATGTGGTATTTTATTTCAAGTCAAGAAAGTGTCATTTTAAATGATTTATTAAGTTTTTAGCATTTTTAAAGCCTAATATATTTATTAGGTAATTTTAAGATTTTAAACCTTTAAAGTTTATCATTTGTGTATTTTATTTTAAGTAGGGGATTTTAGTAAAGTGGGTATTAGTTTACCATTTTTATTAACTTTTTAATTGATTTAACAATTTAATTAGCATGATTTATTTATTTAATTAAGCATTTTTCCCCTAATTAACTCACACACCCACGTTACACTATTACACACTAAAACACACACACACCCATCGGTTTTCCTCATTTGCACACACATCAATCTCATTTCATTTATAACAGAAAATGTTAGGGTTCTAAGAGCAAGCAGCAGCCGTCCCCTCCCTCTTTGATTTTCCAGCAAATTCTCGTCCCTTTTTCTTAAAGAAATCGTGCCACAATTCGTCCCGGATCAACCCTCACATCTTTCCGCTTCGGTATCGTCGTTTCGTGAGTATATTCATCAAAGACATGATTATTCTTTTTTCTTGCATCGATCTTGTCATAATATATGTTTTGATGTTTATTATGTGTACAAATTCATGTATGTTGTGTAAAGTTTGAGTCAATATGTTTTTAAAACTTTTCTTGAAAGTTTTATATCTCAAAACTGGATGTTGTTGTTATTTCGTGTATTGTTTAGTTTCGGTTGATTTTATAGAAAAGTATTCGACATTTAAAACGTAGTACTTTTTGATACCTTCGATTTGACAGTAAATTCGTAATTTTTGGATAAGAAACGAGTGAGTTATGATTTTTCTCGTGTGACTGCTCAAACTGAGATTTTATGAAAATGTGTTCTTGATGTATTCTTGAGAATTTTTTGTTGCATGCTTTGTTGGGAAGCGTCGAGTGATCGTTGCTGCGTTTAAGTATATTTAGTATGTTGTTTGGACGATTTTTGGTGCTTCGTTTCGTGTCGTTAGGAACTTGGTTGCATTAGAAGTCGTAGGAAACGTTTTGGTGTCAAAAGTTCACGTCCACGGGTTGTGTTGCGTTGTATGGGGTGCTTCGTTGTTTTGGAGCGTTGTGTGAGTTTGAAACATTGCCGTAGCGTCCTAGGTTGAGTCTCGTTGCATCGGTTCGAGTCGATAGGGAGTGGCTTAGAGTTTGCATCAAATTTGTGCTTTTGGGGTCGAGTTGGCGTAGAACTAGCGCCGCAGCGCTCTGTGGGGAGCGTCGCAGCGCCCGGAATTCGCATGCTGAAGCACCGCGGAACTGCCTTGTGGCGCCGCAGCGCTAGGGCTACGGCCCTTCTAGCGCCGCGGTGCTAGAGCCTAGCCCCTAGGCAGTGCCGCAGAGCAGTAAGGCCCAACGCTTAGGTGCTTGTACGTGATTTTTAAACCATTATTTTAGGCTCTTGTCATCTATGGTTTGGGAAATATTCACACATCATTTTAGGGTTTGTTTCGGGGGTTTATGTTATGGTTTAGTACGATGATTAAACGAGGTCAAGTCCCGAGTGATTTAGAACTTCATAAGTCAATTGTTTATTTCGGTGGTGAGCTCGACTTTTACGTCTAAGTTATGGAAATTAAGTGCTTGAAAATGTGTTAGTATGTGCAGCAGGGCCCCAAACGAGATCCAACGAATCCCTCAACGCTATGTAAGTATGTTCGACATGCAAAAAAAAATGTTTATGTTTTTTTGGTATGCGAAATGTTTTGTGACCAAATATGAACAGGTTTGGAAGCCGGTGAACGTGGCCGGTGACCTCTCCACCCCGGTAAAGCATGAGCAGGTTTATAAGATCAGGATTGGAAAGCGGTAAAGCATGACTAGGGACTAATCCACCCGGTAAAGCATGACCGGGGATCTCATGTATGTGGTAGTGGACATCCCTGCCAGCCCAGTACTGTGGTTTAGTCTGATTAGGTGCATTTATGTATGTGTCACTTGCTTTGAAACATATCTCTACGCAAAATGATGATGTTTATGCATGTTCAAGTATGTATGATGCAAGTATGATTATGAAAAATTTTACGTTTTGTTGGCACGTCTACGTTTATGCAAGTACGTTCAAATTCTAGTATGTACGCTCTAGTTTAAAAATGAATTTTACACCTTGGTAGTACGAAAAGGCTTGGCAGTGTCCCGAAGGGTCATACCGCATGATAAATTATATAAAATGATGATTTTGATGAAAATATAGAATTTTACTGATAAACATAAAAAGTCTCACATTAATTAAATGTTTTATAATATAAATTTATAGTTTTTGTTTTATTAAATGTTTAAATATTACATTTTTTATAATAAATTGTATAAAATATAAGTTGTTGTGTAATTATAAGTTTTTACTATTTTTACAGGTTCGATAAAATAAGAATAACCTTGGCGTTGCAAATGTGATTAAGATGATTCTTGGACCTGTAGAAAGTTGATTTTAATACCTACAATATTGGTGGCAAGCATGAGATAAACATCTTTTCACAATTGATATCAAATTAAGCAACAAATAATGTTACCGAAGGAGTGGCGATTTTACCATGCTCTAGCATTTTGACCATATCTCTCAAATTACTTGGTCAAATGGTAAAAATAAAAAAATAATACCACAATTCAAACAACTCAATTATATACATGTTTTGTTTTATTTGGAAAAGCAAATTCGGATGGGAAGATTTTCAAAAGTGATGTGTATGGTGACATAATTTCTTGGAACACCAATAACGACTTATGTGTAAAAAAAATAATATTTTATTTGTGGTTGTCTCCCAAAATTTGGCTATAAATAGGGGTGCATTATAATGTATTGAGATATCCTTCATTTTATGAACAAACTCTTGAGTTCATAATATTTCTCTCTTTGTTTTTCTTTTATTTCTTCATTTAAATATAATGAGCATGTAAATTTCATATTCAAAGTTTTATACTTTGAATAATGAGTAGATAACTTCCCAAAGTTGAGATGAAAAGGTGAAACTCTTGGTATGATAACAAGGTTATTAAAAAGGTTATAATCTATGTTTTATATTATTTAATCATTATTTATTATTTATGTTATATTTATTTTTTAAGCATTCTTATACCCTACTTATAAGCGTGAGTTTTGATTTATTGTTGCTATATGTTAGACTAAATTCTTGGAATGATTTAAATGTTACTTTGGTATTACCAACCATTTAAAGTGGATGCCTTGATTGATTATATNTCGACTTAGAGTTTAGAGGGGAGGGGGAGGGGGAGGGGGGGTGTGAATAAACTCCTTCCTTTGTTTGACGTTTTTGCAAAGGAGATAGAATCTTGTTAGACATTATAGCTTATCTTGTTCGAATATATTTCTAGCAGATCACAATAACTTGTGCGGAAACGATCTGATGGTTTGAGGTGAAAACAATAAAACATTAGGCAGTAGACAATAGTTTGTTTCTGGAAGTTCCAAGATGAAATCTTCTACGTCTCCCCTTCTTCTGTTTCCAGAAGGTATAACTAAAATACTTTGGTTTTTATAGTACAACTCTTATACGCACCCACTTCAGTAGGACTTACCCTTTGCCTACTGAAACTCTTAGTTTCACAACACAATGTAATGAATACAACAACGTTCTGAAAAGACTCTTTTCAGATTACAGACTCTTCTCAATAAGATGCAATAAGGTGAATAGCTTGTGAAGAGATAAAGAAACAGCAGCACAAAGCGATCTCAGAGGATCAGATATCTGCTATAAAGCGTGTGCTGCTTTTCTGTATATTGAGCTTGAAGATAAAGAGTAGTTCTTGATTGCTCAAAACAACGTTGGAATAATAGACAGAGAATATGTTGCTTGTTGAATAATGATCGGTTGGGTTGTCTATATTAGATTGATCCTTTTAATATATAGAAACCTTGAATCCAACGTATTAAAACAAAGGACTTCTTTGACTCTGAGTTAATCAGCTTTATAACCGAAAAGGGTCCTGCAGAGAGTTTCAGAATAATCAGTCTTGGTTTTATACCAAAACTAGTAAGGCATGTTAAATGTCTTCGTACAGCATTAAATGGTGCAATTAATACTTAGTACTATGTAAGGTAACGGTAACATTAAGACTTGTAAAGATCAAATGAAAGACGTTAAGTTCTTCTGCTTTAACTACGGCTTTAGCTACGTTCTGCTTCTGCTAACCGTTAAGCTTAGTTAAGAAATACTCGATATGTTCAGCTTCTGGTTTAGCGATACGAGTGCTTTTGCTATTATATTATCTTCTGTTTTTACTACCTACTTGTTTTAACTCTCTTCATCACAATTAAATTAAGTCTAACAATTTCCCCCTTTGTGGTGATGTCAAAACCTAGATGTTAGTAAAGATAAAGATCATCAGTGATAATGAAAAGCAGATAGAGTTTGTAACAAGAAAATGATAAGCAAATAAATTTAAAAGAGTTTAATCGTTGCCAATGTCTCTTAAAATGGTTTCCTAGTTATGAGGATCTTGATTTTTTCTGCTATCTACAGTTCTGCCCCCTGTTCTGCTTGATTCCCCCTTTTTGGAATCACTTGCCTGAATACGAGTGAGAAGATCATCCACCAGGCTAGTAAGGGTATGAATTCCATCATTTAGTATCTCCAAAAACGGTGCTTGGTTGGAAACTCGTTCGTTAAGAGCATGAAGAGATTGAGATTGAGACTCAATCTTGGCATCAATAAGTTCGAGTTTCGAATCCATAGCTACAACGTGGTTGGATACTCTGAAAATAAAAGAATCATGGTTGGAGACAGTTTTGGTTAACTCAGCCTGTCCGAGCAAAATGTTACTTTGATTTGTGAAAACAGAATTCCTGAAGATGCTGGTTTCAACATTCAGTTTGGCCAAAGATTCTGCCGTGCGAGTGACTTCTTTAGAAATACGGTCACGGAAGAATTTAGTAGCACTTACTTCACCAGCATGTTCATAAGACAACAGTTTTACTATCTTTGAAAGATTGCTAAGATTTCTTTGCAGAACTTTTATTTCAAATTGAAGAGCGAATTCTTCTTCTCGAGATGGAAATTTCTCTTGAAGACGCTATTTGATGTATGCAATATGAGCAATGTGCACAGCTGAATCAGAAGGATGGACAATCAAAGCAATAAAGGGGACAACTTCTGTTTGAGTAGTAGGTGGAGCTGTTGCTGGTTCTGCAGAAGGTCCTTCAAAAGCAGTATGTTGTTCAGGTACTGCACTGTCTTCTAGTTTTTGCAAATCAATAGCTGTGTTGGTGGTTTCCAGGGGCTCAAAAGCTGGATTTGGTTCAGATGGAACATTCAACATGTCTTCCATTTCTGCTCGATGTTCATCAGAAAATTTGTCCAAGTCTGTTAGTGAAGAGGATGGAGCAACATCTGATTCTTTCCTTGATTGTTCTGCTGGTTGTGCTTCTGGTGCAGTAGGAGTTGTAACAATCAATTGAATAATTCATCAACCAACGCCTGGTCATGATCAGAAATCAAATATGAAGATTTAGTAGGAATTGTCATAGATGCAGGAGTACTTGAAACTTTAGCTTCAGAAGGAGCTGCAGTCTTTTCCTCAACTGGCTTTGTCTTGAGAATATCTGGGACAAGACCTACTCTATGTTGTAGAGGCTGTGCAAAAGCCTGTTCCTGAGCAAGAACTTGCTCATTCAAAAGTCTCATCTGGGCAGTCAAGAGTTTGATGATATCTTGATCCTGAGCAGCAGTAGGATTCATGGAATCAAAATTGGACTTAAGAGTCTTCAGAACAGAATCCAGCTTCCGAAGCTTTAGCTGATCAAGAATGTAGTTTCTTCTGTTTATGGCTTCAATAACATTTCTGGTCTTAGAAGAACCAAAGACTTGTTTCTCATCCTTTGCCATCTTGGCATAAGAACCTGGAGTTCTTAAATAAGTAATGGGGTGGAAGACTCGAACTTTGAGCCAGTCATCAAAGAAAGTCATATTCTCACTGGCAGATTGTTCAATTTCCTCCAGGTGAAGATCATAAGCTGTTTGAATAGATGATTTGGCACCAAGGTCTTTTGGATCTTCAATGAGTTTACCTTTGCCTTTGTCTGAGGAGGCAGGTAGCATGGGTCGAAAGCAGAAGACCTTGTAGGAGCCTCTCTAATAACAACTCCAGAGGAGAGTTTGAGGGTTTGGAAAGAAGTTGAAGTAGTTGCAGTAGGAATGGTTGCGGGGTTTGAGGAAGGTATAAAGACTGGTTTGGATGAGGTAACGGTTGGGAAAACTTATCTTAAAGGAACAGTATCAAGATCAACAAGGGCTTCTGTCTTCTTGATATGGATTGTGGTTCGCTGTTTCTTTTTGGTTGGAGTGGCTGAGAGTGAGGCTTTGGTGGGGGCAGCAGATTTTCCAGATATGGTTTTATCGGAGTCAGTCAAGGCAACAACTCTTTTCCTCGTGACTTTCTTCAGAGGTTCTAGAGCCTCAGCTTGAGTATCACCAATTTCTAGTTTAGGGCAAAAATTCTGCCGCGGTTGGTTTTGGCCTTAATGCAAGCACGTTATCAGCGTCAGCCATGGTGACATACGATCCATCCTTTTCCGACGTAAGCGGAAAACCAGCATCTTTTAACAATTTGCTGATTTGGACAGCAAAACCAGTACCCTTCCTTAATCATGTCCTTCATGACTTTGAATAAGAAGCGACTCCATTCCACTTTAGCTTCAGAAGTGATGGCCATCATCACTTGGACCTTTTCCTTGGTCAATCTATCGAAAGTTCCAGCTTTTACAAGTAATGCCTTCACAACAATATCAGCGAGTACTTGGTACTCCATTTTTAGAAGCTTCTTAAAACAGGAGGGAGAAAGCTCCTATCCAGAAGCTGAGAAGGTGGTAAGAGCAGTAGACATTTCCTCCTTAGTACAAAGCATTCAAAATTACCTGAGAATGGGAGAAAAAATGTTAATCCCAGAAAGGTAGCATCGATTGTTATTGACGCATTTCCGTGATAGTATACGATCATTCCATCCTCAATGGTTGCTTTTGCATAGAAATCTAGGAGGGTGGTCATGTAAATGATTGAGGGTGATTCCAGAAATTTTCTAAGACCAGATTTCTCAATGGCCTTGAACATCTTTACGATATTCTCATCCTTGATGGTGAGTGTTGTGACTTTGATTGTTGCACTCCCAATAGCAGGTTGTCCGCAAGTAGTATAATTCGGTGAGTCCGATATCGTATCCACAGGGAAGCTACGATAATTACAAGTCCACTACAATGTCTTTTTGTTTTTGTCTTTGTTTTTGTTTTCTTTTAATTGTTTGAATCTTTAATTGGTAATTTTTAATTGTTCAAATTTTAATTTAAGTAGTTGAGATTAGATGATCCACTCTTGATATTTTAATAAAGTTAACATTAATGAACATTATTGAAATCCACTTAATAAAATGGTTCCAATATATTAAATAATCATATTTATATAATGTTATATACAATTTTCTTTTAAGTATAAAATATATATCAAAACTTATAAATGTTGTCAAGTATTTATTGTGCTATATATATTTGTAAACACTAAATCAAGGTTCTCACTTTAAATGGTTGGTAAAACCAAACTAACATTTAAATGATACCAAGAAATTAATAATATGATATATTGATATATAATAAATCAAGGCATCCACTTTAAATGGTTGGTAAAACCAAACAAACATTTAAATGGTTCCAAGAATTTAGTGTAACATATAGCAACAATAAATCAAAACTCCCACTTATAAGTAGGGTATAAAAATGCTTAAAGAAATAAATATAACATAAACAATAAATAATGATTAAATAATATAAAACATAGATTCTTACCTTTTAATAACCTTATTATCATGCCAAGAGTTTCACCTTATCATCTCAACTTTAGGAAGTTAGCTATTCATTATTCAAAGTGTAAAACTTTGAATATGAAATTAACATGCTAATTGTATTTAAATGAAGAAATAAAGGAAAAATATAGAGAGAAATATTATGAACTCAAAGGTTTGTTCATAGAATGAGGGATATCTCAATACATTACAATGCACCCCTATTTATAGCCAAATTTGGGGAGACAACCACAAATAAAATATTATTTTTTTACACATAAGTCTTCATTGGTGTTCCAAGATATTATATTATATTACACATCACTTTTGAAAATCTTCTTCTCCGAATTTGCTTCTTCACATAAAAAGAAACATGTGGATAATTGAGTTGTCTAGTTGTGGTATTTTTTTCAAACCATTTGACCAAGTAATTTGAGAGATATGGTCAAAATACTAGAGCATGGTAAAACTGCCACTCCTTTGGTAACTTTATTTGTTGCTTAATTTGATCCCAATTGTGAGAGGATTTTTATCTCATGCTTGTCAACAATATTGTAGATATTATAATCAACTTTCTACAGGTCCAAGAATCATCTTAATCCCATTTGCAACGCCAAGTTTATTCTTGTTTTATCGAACCTGTAAAAAATAGTAAAAACTTGTAATTACACAACAACTTATATTTTATACAATTTATTATAAAACATATAATATTTAAACATTTAATAAAACAAAAACTATATAATTATATTATAAAACATTTAATTAATGTACAATTTTTATGTTTATCACACCTCCCAACCAGCTTATTGCTAGTCCCTAGCAATTTAAGCGTTAATAGCAATACAAAACATATTGATTAATTTAAATAGAAATGTAATCAAAACTATCTAAGTGTTTAAATTAAATTTGAAAACTGTCAAAGTTATATCAAGATCATCATAATTATAATTTATGAAATAATTTGAGATGATCAATTCAAAGCTTATTTCAGGTAGTTAAATGTACACGGCCTTCAGAAATTCCTAGTAAGAGTCTCAACTCCATATCCTCACAGGTTAATAAATGTTTCAATTTATGGCAACGATTTCTCTCATGGAGTTGGAATACAGATAAATGCTCAGAAAAATGGTTTACAGAATGCAGACAGACAAACGAGCCAAACTAATCAAAAGATAGAAAATCCATTGATTCAAAATCTAGTTGTTCTTATTATATATTTTTTCTGATCCTTTTTTTTTTTTTCATAACATCATGGAATCAGACTAAGTTTATGCTTCTTGACCACATATTTATTTAATTTGTACAATAAATTTCTCTCTTTCTTTCTTTTTTTTTATGAGAGATATATGGGTCGTAGCATATAACTTAAAAATTACATAGATCTTCAATATCTTTCTTTTTGTATTTTTTTCTTTTTTTTTCAGGAAATATCATTTTTTTTTCAAAATAAGAACTCAAGATCTAAACAATAGATAGTCTCTCTCATGATCAATAAAGGCTCGAAAGCTGTTTTCTCAGTCCTCTCCACTCACTCACAAAATATGTGTGAGTTTAAAATTTTAGGCACTCTTATAAGGTATATCTTGGGCCATATACTTTAATACCTGATTTTATCACAATGGTTAATCACTCAAAAAGATTTCATAAATCATATTTTTATATTGATCAGAATATTAAAATTGAATTTTTTTTTCAAATAAAAATTTAAACATTCTTAAATAGATTAATGCATGTTCTAATTTAAATCTTTCAAACATGTAATGTATGACATTTTTGCAAAAATTACTAAGATACAAACAATAAACATGATTTTATTTTAAAATAATATATATATTTTAATTTTTTTTAAAAATTTTTTTTAATTTTTTTTTATAAGTTTGTTCTCCCCCCAATCAGAATATGACATTGTCCCTAATGTCAAAATAACTATTAATAAAGAGTACATAATGAAAGAGATATCACCTGGAATTTTATTGAAGATAACAAACTGAAACAAACGCAAACCAATCCACGACTTTTGAATCAATGATCCAACTTCCTTTTCTTATTGCTTGATTGCGACCAATTGATCTTTGTTATCATCGGATCAGGCTTATGAACAAAAGCTTCCAAATCATCAATTAATTGGTCGGCAGTCGAAGCACAGATGAGCATCCGTCGTGAATTTTCTGAAATGAAATTCTGTTCCACAGCTTTATCAAGAAATGTCAACAAACTGTCATAATAATTATTGATATTCAACAAGCCCACAGGTTTATTATGGATATTAAGTTGTGCCCAAGAAACAGTGTGAAAAATTTCTTCTAATGTACCAAAACCACCTGGTAGTGCGATAAAAGCATCAGAATTTTCAATCATTTTTGTGATTCTTTCATACATAGAAGAAACTTTTAATTCCTCACCAATCGTAACACCTGTAATATTTCCTTCAGCTAAAGCTGTAGGAATAATACCCAAAACCTGACTACCTCCAAGATGAGCAGATGTTGAAACAGATCCCATTAACCCAATATTACCTCCCCCATATACCAAGTGAATTTTTCTCTCAGCCAATATCTTTCCAAGATTATTTGCTGCTTCTACAAACACTTCATTTTTTCCAGGACTCGACCCACAAAATACACAAATATTTTTCAATGTTTGTGCAGAGGATCCAGCCATGTTTTTACTTTCTTTTTGGTCTGCGAAAATAGAGAGAAAGATGAGAGATTTTATAGGGGTTATATGTTATCATGACAAAACTATGGGTCACAGTTGTAAACAGAATAAACAGTAAAAACAATAATAACACACATGCATATAAACAGTAGTGTGATTGTGGCTCACAATTTTCCTCTGGTTTTACGTCCAGAAACGGCTTCAACGCCTTCTATGAGTCGAGGATATGCTTCCCATCCAATTTTCTTATAAATTGGCAAACATGGTCTTTTTTAGTCGGATTCCCAAGACTATTAAAATGACGCTCGTCTTGGAATTGTTTCCATAAACGGAGAAGTTCAATATGCACGTGTCCACTAGAATGCGTCTCAAGAGTCAATAAGATGTTATCTAAAGACTCCTTACTCAGCCCATTCTTAATGAAACCAATTTTATCTTCTCTGTTATTGGAAACATATCCCAAAGATCTGCATCGTTTGTCACAAGTCCATCTTGCACATTTATGACAAACCCCTAAACTTTTGGCCCTTCGTTTTTTCGCATAAGTACTTTTTCCTAATCCAGGCATATACCGAATGAGTAATGACTGTTGAACTTCTCCTCCTAATCGGACCTTAGCTTCTATTACAAGACGAATATCTTCTGGAATTCTTTTTCGCATTAAAAATCTCAATCTTCACACCTACCTGCATAAATTTTTCTTAGAACATTTTCAGAAACAGAGGGAAAATATTTACAAATTTTTGAGAGAATTTCATCCATTTTGAAAAGAAAAGAAATGATTTTTTTTTATATCAGCAATTGTGGGAAACTGATTAAACCGACTATGAGAGCCACGGAGTACCGTTATCCGCCATTTAACCGGGAAAATAAAAAGATTAAGGAAACCTGAAATAAAAACAAAAAAAATTAATTGCAATACAAAAAATCAAGGATCAGAAAGGGAAATAAACTCTTCTTTAAAGATTTCATTTTCTAAAAATGGTTTAAGCCTTTGTCTATTTATTTTAAAAACATCACCATTTTTAGGATTTTCAATGTCCACAGCTCCATAAGGATACACATGTTTTACAACATATGGACCTGTCCATCTTGATCGTAATTTTCCTGGGAATATGTGAAGTCGCGAATTATAAACCAAAACTTTTTTATAAATCTCAAAAGATTTTCTAAGAATTGTTTTATAATGAAATGATTTGATTTTTGCTTTATAAATCCTTGAATTCTCATACACGTCATTTCTGAGTTCATCAAGTTCATTAAGTTGCAATTTACGCAATTTGTTGGCATCATCCATGCTTGAATTAAAAGTTTTGATCGCCCAATAAGCTTTATGTTCCAATTCCACAGGCAAATGACAATGTTTTCTGAAACGTCCTGCCCTTTTTATTGCTTTAAAAGTACTAGAAATTTTTTTTTTTTTCTAAATTTCGTCAATCCCATGAAAATATTTTTATAAAATATTTTTCCCTTTTAAAAAAAACATCAACCAACTAGCATTTTTAGAATTTAACGAAATAGTCATAGAAATGAAATCGTCAATTTTTTTTACCAAACCTAAAAAGCAATAATTTGAAAAGAATAGTCCATACTAAACCTCTCAAAAGTCTCTCAAAAAGCATAAATAACTAGTCTTAAAATCTTTAATTTAAAATCATTAATCATAAAACGTAATGAGGAAAATAGTAGCGCTGGTCCTCGGGTTGTGTGCACCGACAGTCCAGAAGAATCATCCGTCAAGACCTCCATCATACCCACCTGCATCCATCACACCTAGATTGAGTCTTTACCCGGACTCGATCCACAAAATACACAAATATTTTTCAATGTTTGTGCAGAGGATCCAGCCATGTTTTTACTTTCTTTTTGGTCTGCGAAAATAGAGAGAAAGATGAGAGATTTTATAGGGGTTGTATGTTATCATGACAAAACTATGGGTTACAATTGTAATCAGAATAAACAGTAAAAACAATAATAACAACATGCATATAAACAGTAGTGTGATTGTGGCTCAAAATTTTCCTCTGGTTTTACGTCCAGAAACGGCTTCAACGCCTTCTATGAGTCGAGGATATGCTTCCCATCCAATTTTCTTATAAATTGGCAAACATGGTCTTTTTTAGTCGGATTTCCAAGACTATTAAAATGACGCTCGTCTTGGAATTGTTACCATAAACGGAGAAGTTCAATATGCACGTGTCCACTATAATGCGTCTCAAGAGTCAATAAGATGTTATCTAAAGACTCCTTACTCAGCCCATTCTTAATGAAACCAATTTTATCTTCTCTGTTATTGGAAACATATCCCAAAGATCTGCATCGTTTGTCATAAGTCCATCTTGCACATTTATGACAAACCTCTAAACTTTTGGCCCTTCGTTTTTTCGCATAAGTACTTTTTCCTAATCCAGGCATATACCGAATGAGTAATGACTGTTGAACTTCTCCTCCTAATCGGACCTTAGCTTCTATTACAAGACGAATATCTTCTGGAATTCCTTTTCGCATTAACAATCTCAATCTTCACACCTACCTGCATAAATTTTTCTTAGAACATTTTCAGAAACAGAGGGAAAATATTTACAAATTTTTGAGAGAATTTCATCCATTTTGAAAAGAAAGAAATGATTTTTTTTATATCAGCAATTGTGGGAAACTGATTAAACCGACTATGAGAGCCACGGAGTACCGTTATCCGCCATTTAACCGGGAAAATAAAAAGAATAAGGAAACCTGAAATAAAAACAAACAAAATTAATTGCAATACAAAAAATCAAGAATCAGAAAGGGAAATAAACTCTTCTTTAAAGATTTCATTTTGTAAAAATGGTTTAAGCCTTTGTCCATTTATTTTAAAAACATCACCATTTTTAGGATTTTCAATGTCCACAGCTCCATAAGGATACACATGTTTTACAACATATGGACCTGTCCATCTTGATCGTAATTTTCCTGGGAATATGTGAAGTCGCGAATTATAAACCAAAACTTTTTTATAAATCTCAAAAGATTTTCTAAGAATTGTTTTATAATGAAATGATTTGATTTTTGCTTTATAAATCCTTGAATTCTCATACGCGTCATTTCTGAGTTCACCAAGTTCATTAAGTTGCAATTTACGCAATTTGTTGGCATCATCCATGCTTGAATTAAAAGTTTTGATCGCCCAATAAGCTTTATGTTCCAATTCCACAGGCAAATGACAATGTTTTCTGAAACGTCCTGCCCTTTTTATTGCTTTAAAAGTACTAGAAAATTTTTTGTTTTTTTCTAAATTTCGTCCATCCCATGAAAATATTTTTATAAAATATTTTACCCTTTAAAGAAAACATCAACCAACTAGCATTTTTAGAATTTAACGAAATAGTCATAGAAATGGAATCGCCAATTTTTTTTTACCAAACCTAAAAAGCAATACTTTGAAAAGAATAGTTCATACTAAACCTCTCAAAAATCTCTCAAAAAGCATAAATAACTAGTCTTAAAATCTTTAATTTAAAATCATGAATCATAAAACGTAATGCGGAAAATAGTAGCGCTGGTCCTCGGGTTGTATGCACCGACAATCCAGAAGAATCATCCGTCAAGACCTCCATCATACCCATCTGCATCCATCACACCTAGTGAGTCTAAAGACTCAACACACCATAATCTCTATAACAAATAATACGTATAAAAACAGATGCAACATTGAAAATACTTTTACGTAAAATAACCTTTCATGACATGCAAACATAAACTTTAACTTTTTCCTTTGCCTCAACATGACATGACATACAACCTTTAACATGATCCTGAATATTTTCCTTTTCCATTTCCTTTTTCTTTGTTGAATTCAGATCGTTAATTGTGACTTTCCTGACATGACATGACATGATCGATGGATCCATCTACATATAACCATAGTGCTGGGCGGCGGGGACATCAGCGACGCTCTCACCGGTCAACTGAGCCTTGGCCTAACATGATCGAATAGAAATACGATCGTCGGAGCTCCCTCTGGGGCCTTCTCCCATAAATGGGCTCCCTCTGGGGCCTTCTCCCCTCACGATATTCCCATTCTTCCTAGAACCTCATAACCTCATAACCTCATATTCGCAATAATGGAAACACGATCGTCGGGCTCCCACTGGGACCATCGCCCTCACGACATCGCCATTATTAACGAATTAGTCACAATCACTTCACTTCCTTCAACATTTTTCATTCACATCACTTTACGAAAATCATGAAAAACATAACATTTTTCATTTTTGAAACCAAGTGTATTTTAAATGTCTTCCTTAAATCATGGAAATTCCTTAAACACTTTATAAATCATATTTTAATCATGAACAATTCATAAACATTTAAAATAATCATATTTTCATAAAAACAGCATTTCGGGCACTGCCATGATCTTTACTAATTTCTAGGTGTAAAAAGACCGTTTTATCCCTAGACGTAAAATTCCTCGAATTTGACTTTTTCTTGAATTCATTGACTCTAACATGTCCCCAAATAATTATTTAAGCCTAAATTAATTTTACCATAATTTTATTTAGCTTAAAAACTAGACTTTTTAATTAATTCGTAATTAGACGTTTTGAAGGCGTTTTAATTCCGAAAAATCCCAAAATTTAATATAAAATTCCTAAATTCTAAATTTAGTCTTTTTATATTATTTTAGCCCTTATGAACCACGACTCCACCCCCCGTGAGCCGTTTTCCAATTTTCCTTATTTTAAAAACCCTAATTGACACCTAAACTTCGACCCCGAGCCAACTTTCGATTTTCACGAGTCACCCCCAAACCAAGTTGATCCAAAACTTGACCAACATCCTAAAGTACCCTACTAGACCCTTAGAACCCTAAAATACCCTTCCAAAGCCCACAAACGAGCAACCCCAAGTCACCCCTATGCTGGCCGAGAATCCCAACCTGCATGGATTCTATGTTTGTGCGTCCAGGCAGCTACCCGCGAACCCAGACCTTGAACCACTAATCCTCACACCTTCCTAAGACTCTAAAGCCTCGTCCTAACCTAGCCCCTGAGCCCTGGACCGAGCCCTTACTCCCTTACCAGTCGCACGAAGTCTGCACAGAATTGTGCAACTTCTCGGGTAGAGTCCTAGCGTGGCTAGGACTCTTTCCCCAGCCCCTACTCGAGTCCTAGCTTGGCCAGGACTCTGACCCTTACTCATGACAGCCTCTAGCTGAGCCCTGGCCCAAGCCAAGGCCAAGCCCATCCCCCTTTCATGGAATCCGAACCCCCCAAGCCCCTTGACAGCAACTTTCTGTTCTTTCCTGTTTCTTTTCCTTTTTTCCATGAGTTTGGTGAGTGTGTGTGACTCTAACACATGTAAAAACTTCTCTTGATCTTAGCTTATGTCATGGCAGCCCCTTAGTATAAACAAAAACATGAATCATGACATAAATTCGATGGTATATAAACCATGCATAAAAAAACGAAAAAAACAGCAACATGAACTTCATGTTTTCATGCACACCACTTTTAAAACTATATTATGACATGATGGATGAGAAAAGGAGATGTATGGCGTGCCTTTGTGTTATTTACGCACGAATATACGTTGACGACGAAGAACGGAGTGAAACCTAGGCTTGTATCCCCTTGAGCCCCTTCGAATTTCCTTCCCAAGGCTAGGATGTGTAGTGCCGTGTGTGTGGTGTCTTGGGAGAGAGTTTGTGACTTTTAAAAGTGGGTGGCCGATTGTTTGATGCTAGGAGTGTAGGGTTTTGGTGATTAAAAACTTTTAAATAGCTAATTAATTTTGCTAACTAGGTTAGGCCTATTAAGCCAATTAAATTAAGCCCATTAGTCTATTTAGGATTTAAATAAAATACTAACAAAGTTTTTGTTAAAGTAAATTTATGAATTTATTAGCCGGGTTGTCAAAAAGCTCGTATTTTATTTAAAAAACAACACCGATAAAATTTACGTCCCGGCATGTAAAATCCCTCAAAACCCCATATCTTCAAAATATGAAAAAACAACACTCATATTTTAAATAATTAAAAACAATTATTTAATAATAACATTTTACGTTTTTCAGCCTTCGGTTCCCGTTCCTCGATCGTCACTTGAAAAATCCTTAAAAATTATATTTTTATGCATGATGATAATAAAATCATAATTAACATGTAAACAAGTATGTCACATAATCAAATAGCAATTAAATCAGTTAATTACTCATTTTTCATATTTCCTAGATTCGCATGCAGTTGGATTACGTCGTCTTAATTTTGGACCTTACAATTCCTCCCCCCCTTAAATAAAATTTCTTCCTCGAAATTAGAACTTACCGAATAGTTCTGGATAGCGACCCTTCAAGTCCCTCTCGGTTTCCCAAGTAGCTTCCTCTTCCGAGTGATTCAGCCACTTGACCTTGACCATTGGAATGACTTTGTTTCGCAATCTTCTTTCTTGCCTTGCTAAGATCTGAACAAGTCTTTCTTCATATGTCATATTTGGAGTTAATTGAAGAGGTTCATAATTAAGCACATGTGACGGATTCGACATGTACTTCCACAACATTGAAATGTGGAACACATTGTGAACTCCTGCAAGCGCTGGTGGCAATGCCACTCAATAAGCTAGTGTACCAATTCTCTCCAAAATCTCAAACGGACCAATAAATCTTGGACTAAGCTTGCCTTTCTAGCCAAAGCGCATAACACCCTTCATAGGTGCTATTTTCACAAATACATGGTCGCCCACTGCAAACTCCAAGTCCCTCCGTCGCTTGTCTGCATAACTCTTTTGTCGGCTCTGCGCCGTCTTCATTCTATCACGAATTTTGACTATAAGCTCGGTAGTCTCTTCAATCACGTCTGGACCAATCTCTCTTCTTTCACCAACTTTGTCCCAATGAATAGGAGATCTACATTTTCTTCCGTAAAGTGCTTCAAAAGGAGCCATCCCGATTGATGATTGATAGCTATTATTGTAAGTGAACTCCACTAGAGGTAATTTTGGTTCCCAACTGTCTTGGAAATCAATAACAAATACTCGAAGTAGATCTTCCAAAATCTGTATAACTTTTTCTGACTGTCCATCGGTTTGACGATGAAGTGCTGTGCTGAATAATAACTTGGTCCCCATCGCCGCTTGTAGGCTTTTCCAGAAAGATGACGTGAATCTCGGATCTCTGTCAGAAACAATGGATACAGGAATCCCATGCAGACGAACTATCTCTCGGATATACAAGTCGGCGTACTGAATCATGGTGAAAGTCGTCTTGATAGGTAGAAAATTCGCTGATTTAGTGAGACGATCAACTATCACCCATATAGCATTGAACCCCTTAACTGTCTTTGGCAATCCCACAACAAAGTCCATGGTGACATTTTCCCATTTCCACTCGGGAATAGGGAGTGGCTTCAATTTCCCCGCTGGTCTTTGATGCTCTGCTTTAACTTGTTGACAAGTCAGACACTCGGATACAAACTTCAGAATGTCTATCTTCATGCCTGGCCACCAATATAGCAACTGCAAATCTTTGTACATTTTCGTGCTACCCGGGTGAATGGAATAAGGTGTGTCATGAGTTTCCTTCATAATAAGGTCTCTCAAAGAATCGTTACTAGGAACCCATAGCCTCGACTTTGCTTGGATAAACTTCAACTCCACTACTGGAAATGATGTGGCCTAAGAATGCCACTCGATCAAGCCAAAACTCGCACTTACTGAATTTTGCATAAAGTTTTCTGTCTTGCAGTACTTGGAGTGTTGTCATCAAATGGCGACTATGCTCCTCTATGCTCTTAGAATAGATCAATATGTCATCAATTAAGACAATAATAAACTGATCCAGATACGGCTGAAATACGCGATTCATGAGATCCATGAAGATCGCTGGCACATTGGTCAACCCGAATGGCATGACCATAAACTCGTAGTGCCCATATCTGGTACGGAATGTTGTCTTGTATACGTCTGACTCTTTTACTTTCAACTGATGGTACCCACATCGAAGATCAATCTTAGAAAATATTGATGCTCCTTGCAACTGATCAAATAAATCTTCAATTCTTGGCAGTGGATACTTGTTCTTGATGGTGACCCTATTAAGCTCTCGATAATCGATGCAAAGACGCATACTACCATCTTTCTTCTTCACAAATAATACCGGTGCGCCCCATGGAGAATAGCTAGGGCGAATGAAACCCTTGTCTAGTAACTCTTGGATTTGATCTTTCAATTCTTTCATTTCAGCAAGTGCTAGACGATAAGGCGCTTTAAATATAGGAATGGTGCCCGGAAATAGATCAATAGAGAATTCCACTTCACGGTCAGGTGGAATACCAGAAACGTCCTCGGGAAAGACGCTAGGAAAATCCCTCACAATATCAACATCTTCTAATTTCTGACTGATAGATTCCTGTGCAGTAGTGACACATGCTAGATAAGCCTGGCATCCATGCTTAATAAGCTTCCTCTCACATAGACAAGAGATAATGTGCGGCATTTGCTTGTTTCTTGCTGCTTCGAAAAGATTTACCACTAGGTGGCCTAATAGATATCGATCGCTGACGAAAATCAATCGAAGCTCCATTCGCTGATAGCCAATCCATCCCAAGTATAATATCGAATTCGGGCATAGGAAGCACAATAAGATCTGCCCGCACAACATCCTTGCATAAACGAAGCTCCAGATTCTTGACAAACTTAGACGTGAGCATTTGATCACCGGATGGAATTGAAACTTTGAAACCCAAACCCATATCTTGAAGAGTAATTTTCAATCTTTTTATGAAAGTTTAAGATATAAATGAGTGTGTAGCTCCTGAATCTAGCAACGCATAGGTAGCCACACCTAGAATGATGATCCTCCCTGCGGTGAAAGATGTCCTTTAAATCTTTTTATTTTGAAGCTTAAGGATTACTATCATTAATTTCCCAAAGGTATAGGAAGTTTACGCGTTGAACTTAAGAATTTCTGGAAAAATTGCATTTTAGCCCTCCATTTTTTTTACAATTTGCATATTAGATCCCAAACTTTTCGGATATTTGCTTTAAGACCCTTATTGTTGGAAACTTAATTTCGGCTGTTTGACAAACAATTTATCTACGGAACCAACTGATAAAATATTCGTATTGAGCAACTGAAGTATCACGAGAAGTATCTAGGCAACCGAATCCAGCTGAACTGAACTTTCGATGTTAACTGAATGATCAGTTAGAAACTGATCAGTTGAACCTAAATGGATTCCTGAACACAGCTGACTGATCAGTTGGAAACTGATCAGTTGATTCACTCAGCGCAAGCTTATCAGCTACTTTCATCAGCTGATCGCTCAGCCTTAACACGTCATCAAATGAAAGGGATGTTCAACCGACATCAGGACAAGCAGACTGCAACTTGTAGTGGAACGCCGCATTTCAGAATCTACAGTGTACGATTGTCAGAAGAATATCGACGTGGCAAAACAACGGATATAAAATTCAAATATTATATCAAGTTACCGTTGGAAGAGAAGCCTATAAATAGGCGAACAGAGCAGCTGAAGAAACACACAAGAACTACTATTTTACTCAAGCTGTTACTCTGCTGAAATCAAAAGCTCACTCTCTTACTAAGTTTTATCTGTAGCATTCAAGGCTACCATCTTTAAGCTTGTTAGCATACTGTAATCTCTGCTATATTATTAAGTTGTGCTAAGATCAGTCACGAACTAAGAGTTTCAGTTGTGGCATTGACAAGACCAAACTGAAGTGGGTCAGTACAAACAATGTATTCGATCAAAGCCTTTTAGTAGAAATCCTATCTTCGTGATAGAAGGGTTGACGTAGGAGTTATTCATTCTCCGAACATCCAGAAACAAATCGCGTGTTTTTTTACTTCAGTTACCTTTTGCTTTAGTTATTCTATCTTTCATTCAGTTTACTTCCGCAACTGTTTTCTCAGTTAAACTGATTGTCATTGACTTACGAGATATTTAGTTTCATTTTATCATCAAAACTGAACTCAACCTTCGAAAAACGAACATAATCTGTGAGTGTTTATTCAACCCCCCTTTCTAAACACATTTCACTTATTAACCGATCCTTTCAAGTGGTATCAGAGCACAGTTATATCTCGTCTCAGAATATCTACACTCTCAAACTGATCATTATGTCTTCCTTCAACAAGATCCCTATGTTTTCCAGAGAGGATTTCGATGATTGGAAAATAAGAATGCAGGCTCACTTAGTTGCACAGGATGATGACATGTGGTACGTTATCACTGACGGACCAATGAAGATTCTGAAAGCCAATACAGCAGTGGCTATTACTGAAGGGGCACCTCACCGTATTGAAAAGCCCAGAGATGAATGGAGAGCAGAAGACAAAAGAAAAGCAAATCTGGATAATGTGGCAAAGGATATACTGTACAAGACACTGGGCCAAACTAACCTTCTGCAAGATCAAGATGTGTAAGACGGCTAAAGAGATTTGGGAAAAGTTGATCCAGCTGTGTGAAGGAAACAAACAAACCAAAGAGAATAAACTTTCTGTTGCTGTGCAGAAGTTTGACAACATCAAGATGAGAACTGGAGAATCGATGCATGAGTATGATGAAAGAGTCAGCTGCATCATCAATGAACTTAATGCACTTGGAAAAGTATATTCCAACAAAGAAGTTGCATTAAAGGTAATCAGAGTTCTTCCCAAGGAGTGGGACGTAAAGACCATGGCAATGAGGGAATCCAAGGATCTGAACAGAGTTGAGCTTCATGATCTATTCGCTGATCTGAAAGCCTATGAGTTTGAGCTTCGAACTCGAGAAGGAGAGCCTTCCACTCCAGCAGTCACAACTGCATTAGCTGCTGTCAGAACAGAACCAACTGGTTCAGTTGAGAAGTCTGCTGATCAGTTGAGCAATGATGCTATGTCATTGTTTATTAAAAAATTCGGAAGATTCATGAGAAGAAATCAAGGGAACTTCAAGAAAAATTATCAGAGAAATAATTCTAAAGAGGAATCAAATGGCTGCTACAACTGTGGCAAACCCGGTCACTTCATTGCTGACTGTCCAAAACCCAAGAAGGACAGTCAGGGCTCGACTGAAAGAAGAAAGAAGTCATATGAGCATAGAAAAAGATCCAAGGATGATAAGAAATTTTCCAGGAAGAAGCATGAGGTACTCCTAGCTGAAGAAAGCAAATCTAAATGGGCAGAAACTGACAGCGAGGAGTCAGAACCAGAAACCTCATGCAGTTCCAGTGATGGTGAAGAGGAAGTGAAGTGTCTAATGGCTGGTGATACAGAAGAGGAGTCAAGCAGTCAACATGTATTTGACTTCAGCTCAACTGATTTCACTAGAGATGAACTTATTTCAACTCTTCATGACATGGTTAATGAGTATCATAAGCTTGCCTTATCGTTTGAAAAGGCCAGAGCAAAGCAAACTGATCCCATAGACAATAAAACTAAAACTGATGAATCAGTTGATGTGTTGAGTCTGAAAAGGGAGATTGCTGAGCTCAATGCTGAAAAGAGCAGGAATCAATCAATGATTCAAAAGTTGACGCTTGAGAATTCAAAGCAAACTGAGCTCATACAGGCTTGGAACAAATCATCTGTTGCATTAACTGAAATGCAGAACTCACAGAAATCAGTTACTGATAAAACTGGTTTAGGGTTCAGCACCCAAGATGCAATGATTCTCAATGATACTCGACCAAAACTGAATATGGATAAAGGGAAATACATTCACTTTGTCAAATCAGTTATGGTACAAGAACAAGCTGAGCCAAGTAAACTGGTTGAACAGCCTACTGAAAGTACGAACAAGGCTAGAAGATATGGTATTGGTTATAACCCAAAAGTTTCAACTGACTCACACAGTCAGTCATCAAAAAGATTCAGCAGGAAATATTCAAATGGCTATTCCAATTACTATAACAGCAAGCCGATTCAGAAAAGATATCAGCTGAACAATCAGTAGAACAAAGCTAAATCACATGTTGTATCATCTGCACACTATACACCAAACACACACAAATAGAGAAAGACCATCTGGAATACAGCAACTGGACAGTTAGTCAGACTAATCTAAGTCTGGGTTCCTAAAGGACTAATCAGTTTAGGACCCAAATAGAAAAGGGTACCAAAGATTATATCTTGTGTGTGACTGCATGTAACAGGTACAATTAAGGAATCAATCTGGTACTTGGATAGTGGATGCTCACGACACATGACTGGAAATGCAGATCTATTATCTCAACTGATCAAGTACACTGGACCAAACATCATTTTTGTAGATAATTCCAAAGGTAAAATTGTGGGTAAGGGTAAGCTTATCCATGGTAACTTTACGATTAATGATGTTTTATTAGTTTATAATCTCAAGTATAATCTGATTAGTATCAGTCAATTATGTGATAACGGATTCTCAGTTCAGTTTGACAAACACTCTTGTTCAGTCAAAGACTCAACTGATGAAGTTATTCTAACTGGCAAACGATGTGGAAACACTTACAAAGTCAGTTGGAATAATCAACCTTATGCACCAGTATGTTTCTATGCTTCAAAAATTTCCAAAAACTGGTTGTGGCATAAGAGATTGAACCACCTGAACTTTAAATCCATTGCATATCTGAGTAACTACGATCTTGTAACTGGTTTGCCCAAAATGGACTTTGTCAAAGATAAAATCTGTTCAGCATGTCAGTTTGGTAAACAAGTAAAATCTTCTTTTAAAAACAAGGGCCGTAAATCTTCTTCCCGATGCTTAGAATTGTTACATATGGATATTTTTGGTCCAATACCAATCATGAGCTTAGGGGGAATGAAATACACCTTGGTGATTGTGGATGATTTTTCAAGATTTACTTGGGTTATTTTTCTCAAATCCAAAGACCAAACTGCTGCACAACTGATAAAGCTTTTCAAAAGATTATTAAATGAAAACTCAGTTGGAATTGATAGAATCAGATCTGATCGAGGAACTGAATTCATCAATCAAATTCTTTCAAATTTTTTAGAAAATGCTGGAATTAAGCATGAGCTCTCAGCATCTAGAACTCCTCAGCAAAATGGTGTAGCTGAAAGGAGAAACCGGACGCTTAAAGAAACTGCTAGAACAATGCTTGCTGATTCAGGAATTTCTCAAAGGTTTTGGGCAGAGGTAGTAAACACTGCGTGCTATACTCAGAACAGATCGATGATTAATAAGAATCATATTAAAACACCATATGAGATCTAACATGGAAGAAAAATTGTGGTCTCCTACTTTAAAATATTCGGCTGCAGATGTTTTATTCTCGATAATGGTAAAAATCATTTAAAAACCTTCGATGCAAAATCTGCAGAACGAATATTTCTTGTATATTCTTCAGTTAGCAAAGCGTATAGAGTTTTCAATAAAAATTCTTTGAATGTTGAATAATCTATCCATGTTGTTTTTGAAGAAAACGCTCTAACTGATAAGCCAACTGATCCAGTTGAGCTAATTGATAGACTTACAGAGATCAGTCTGGAGGATGAAAATGAAGGAGACAATCATATCAATCACAACAACCTCCAAACACCAGAGCCAGAAGTATTAGAACAACCAGTTGAACAAGAAGCTATTCCTGATATTCAGTTGGAGGAGCCTATTGAGAATATTCAATCGCCAACTGATGAAGCTCCAACTTATATAGAAGCAGTTACCAACTTGGATACAACAACCACTGAACTCAGATGGAAGAAATCACACCCTCCAGAATTTGTGATAGGTAATCCATCTGATCCGGTAAGAACAAGAAATCAGATGCTTAATTTATTTATTCATTCATCTTTTGTATCACAATTTGAACCAAAAAAAACTGATAAGGCTCTTGCTGATCCAAACTGGATAAATGCAATGCAAGAGGAGCTGAATCAGTTTACCCATAACAATGTATGGAACTTAGTTCCAAGACCACTTTCAAAAACTGTTATAGGTACAAAATGGGTATACTGGAACAAACTGAACGAAGATGGTTCAGTTGTGCGCAACAAGGCGAGGCTGGTAGCACAAGGATATAGGCAGGGAGAAGGAATTGACTATGATGAAACATATGCCCCAGTTGCAAGACTGGAAGCCATCCGAATATTTCTTGCCTATGCATCATTCAAGAACTTCAAAGTCTACTAGATGGATGTGAAGAGCGCATTTTTAAATGGTCAGCTGCATGAAGAAGTCTACGTAGAGCAACCTCCAGGTTTCATCAATCATACTTTTCCTGATCATGTCTATCATTTGAACAAAGCCTTATATGGTCTGAAACAAGCTCCAAGAGCTTGGTATGAAACGCTTTCAAAATTCCTAACTGATTATGATTTTTCAGTAGGATCAGTTGATAAGACCTTGTTCAAATTTTCTAAGAATGATCATATTCTACTTGTTCAAATTTACGTTGATGATATTATATTTGGGTCAACTAACCCCAAATTATGCGAGAAGTTTGCTAAGTTGATGCAGGACAAATTCGAAATGAGCATGATGGGTGAACTGAAATTTTTCCTTGGGCTGCAAGTGAAGCAACTGGAAATTGGTATCTTTATCAGCCAGACCAAATATACGAAGGAACTGCTTAAGAAATTTGGCATGGAATCATGCTCAGCAGCAAGCACTTCCATGAGTTCATCAGTCAAACTAGACAATGATCAAGGGGGAATATCAGTTGAGGTGACATTATACAGAGATTTAATAGGTTCATTATTGTACCTTACTGCTAGTCGTCCTGATATTGTATTTGCTGTATGCATGTGTGCTCGATTTCAAGCAAATCCTAAGCAATTACATTTCTCAGCCGCCAAAAGGATTTTAAAATATCTTAAGGGCACACAAAATGTTGGGCTGTGGTATTCTAAGACTCATCTTTCAATTTAGTTGGATATTCAGATGCAGATTATGCAAGATGCAAGCTTGATCGAAAAAGTACAAGTGGATCATGTCAGTTTTTAGGAGACAGATTGATCTCTTGGTTCAGCAAGAAGCAAACATCCATAGCTACTTCCACGACTGAAGCAGAATATCTTGCTGCTGGAAGTTGCTGCGCTCAACTGCTCTGGATTCAGCAACAACTGAAAGACTATGGAGTTATCGCCAAGGAATCGCCTATATTTTGCGATAATACAAGCACAATCGCCATCACGTATAATCCAGGTCTTCACTCAAGGACCAAGCACATCGATGTCAGGCATCACTTCATCAGAGATCATGCCCTGAAGAAGGACATCAGGCTGGAATATGTCTCAACTGAACAGCAAGCAGCGGATATCTTCACCAAACCACTACCCGAGTCTAAGTTTTCTCACTTTCGCAACATACTTGGTTTAATAGACTTATCTTAATTAGTTATCCTTGCTTATATCTCAGTTGTTGATATATTTGTGCTATTCTTAACTGTTGTTAGCTTGTCAGTTTGTTATTATGATTCAGTTAGTCATTTCTTTGAGAATAACCATTGCAGAAAAATAAAAAACAACACTGAAACAAAATAAATCTTCATTTAAAGAAATTGTAGCGGATTACTTCAAAGTATTCTTCCTCAACAAAAGCTCTCCATTTTTTCATCAAACCGGATACATCGCCAGTTGCAGTCTTCAGAAAACTATCAAAAACAGCTATTCGCTCCAGAATAGTCCTCTCCTTGTAGAGCATCAGCTGGTAAAGATAACTATCCTCAAAGAGGTTCACCGTCTCGGCGACGTGCAAACGCTCTCCATATTTGTTCAGCTTCGCCAACAATCTACGAGTGTTCGCCTCTCCACACTCATAGAGGAACTGGAGTCCCTGCAGCTTCTCCCAAAAATGAAGAATTTTCTGAAAAGCTTCGTCCTCTATATCGACTTTGTGTTTCTCCTGAGCTGCGGTCATAAACTCTTCAGCCATATCTGGAAGTCTTGAGCTACTTGCACCTGCCATATTATCTGCTGAATATTCGTAACTGATATGTTCTATACTAACTGAGCCATTTCTATTTATAGCGCAGGGTCAAGGAAGATTAAAGGGCTCAGTCACTGCAGCAGACGATTAATCTTCCAAGCATAGGATTTTAATTAATTAACCTTGCTTAAGTTCGATTAATATTTATCTGCACTTATTAAGGGAGAATATTGGTTTTAAGAGGTTAACTGAGAAGACAGAAGTTAGTCAATCTTCAGCTGAAAGGACACAGTGTTACAACTGATCCTTCAGTCGGATATTTCATTAATCTTCTCACATACGTTAACCAATTAACCATTTTTTTTATTCCAAATTAAGTGACGTGACTGTCTATCAAGCATTTAATGCTGTCTTTCAGCAATTGACAAGTTGAATCGTGGACTCATATAATCCACATACTTTCCACACACGTCTTTACCACACTAACACACGTTTTTTTTCTTCAAAATTTCATGGACTGACACATGTCCAGTAATACAAACAGTCACGTACAAAGTACTCATTCCCGCTCCATTTCAGTTCTTCTTCTTACGCTTATCCAAATTCTTCAGAGCAAAAGCAAAATTACGCCATCTTTTTTGCAGAAAATTTTTCAGATCAAATGGCAAATTAGATCACTGCGCATATGTTGAATGCTATGGCAATCAATTTTGATTCAGTCCTATCGATTAAGGAAGCCGAGGTCAAGGATGTTTCCAGAAGCTTCAATCAGCAGGTCTACAAACTTTCTTGGGACAATCTTCCCAGGAAATCTATCTGATAGGATCGATTAACATATCAAGAGTGTTTAGAAGGGGGGGTTGAATAAACACTCACAATTAAAATGAATCTTTTCGAATTTTGAATTCAGTTTTGTGACAAACTGATTCTCGGAATCTTGTTGGTCAATGACAATCAGTTAAACTAAAAGTAGTTGCGGAAAATAACTGACTGAAAGATAGAATACAAAACTGAAATAAAGTACGCAAGGATTGTTTCTGGATGTTCGGAGATTTCAATCACTCCTACGTCACCCCTTCTATCTCAAGGATAGGATTTCCACTAAAAGACTTTGATCGAATACAAGACTTGTACTGACCCACTTCAGTTCGAACTTAACACTGCCAAAACTGAAACTCTTAGCATACAACAGCTTTTATCAGTTCGTGACTGATCTTAGCACAACTGATATATTCTTGATTGAATTACAAAGTGCTAACAAGCTCAAAGTGTAGCTTTAGATGCTACTGATATATCTGATATACGTGAGCTGTGAATTGTGATTTTAGAACCGTAACAGCAAGCTTCAATAATGCATTGATGGTTCTTATTCTCAGCTGCTTTGTTCACTTATTTATATGCTTCCTTTCCAACGGTAACTTGAGATGAATTTGAATCTTTGTATCCGTTGATTTTTTACTTGATTATTCCTTGGATATTGTTCCCTTCATTTATTGTGATGCGGCGTCTCAACTGCTTTCGCCGAAATGCGTTGTTCTAAGCTGTATTGATTTAAGAGCGGCGTTGCAATCTTCTATGTCTCTTTGTCGGTTGAACGTTCTTTCCCGAGACATGTTCAGTTGAAGGAAGCATACGGCTGAATATACCAACTGATCGGTTTCCAACTGATCAGTCAGTTTTCTTCGAGAATTCAATTAAGTTCAACTGATCAGTTTCCAACTGATCAGTTGGTTTTCTTCAAAAGTTCAGTTCAGCTGGGTTCGGTTGCCTTAGATAATATGCACGATACTCTTCAGTTAGGCAAGCTGTATAGATCGAATATTTGATCAGTTAGTTCCAATAAATAATCTGTTTGTCAAACATCCGAAATTTAGTTTCCAACAATTTCTCCCTTTTTGGTGTTTGACAAAACTAAGCAACTGATAACTGATCAATGAAGCTTATGTGATCTTCAAGTTCGTTGTAGGTAAAATAATCAACTGTTGTGTACAGATTCGTTCAATGAAAGAATGAAATAATCTGAATGAAATAGTCTGTAGCTACATTGTATCAAATCTATTGAGCTGATCTCCATTGAACTGCTGATCTGATGATCTATTCCTCCTTTTTGTCAAACGCCTCCATTCTGACAGATAATATCTTAACATCGGTTGAAAGAATCTTGACAGAAGTGGCTACGTCTGCGACTGCATTGAGCACAGTGGTTTGCATGAAGTCTACCTTTCTTGATACGAGTGTCTCCACCGCATCAAATCTTTTGCTGATAGTGTCTTGAGTCACTGAGAGACTTTCTGCTATACCTCTATTCTTTTTTATTTCAGCAATTGCAAAGGAAAGAGAGGTCACAGTAGCTTGAACTGCCTTCAGTTTCTCTGAGTTAAATACTTCTGCATGTTCCAGTTTCAGAGGATGGGCGAGTTGAGTATGCTGAATGTTAGAGATGGCAGAGAGAATTTTATGCATATTATTCTGAATATCTTGAATTTCTTCAAGAACTAATTCAAGATCATTAGATGAATGAGGTGGTGAATGTCCAGAAGTTCCAGGTGCTTGTCCTTCGGAGACTGGATAAAAGACCATTAAGGTCCTATCAGTTATAACTGTCTCTGCAATGGTCTGTTCTGGAACAATTATTTCAGCAACTCCAATTTGATCTAGGGGAGGAAAAGATAGATCCTGAGTAGCAACTGATTTGTCCGGCTGAATAGGCAAATTTGTGGTATCTTCAGTCGGAGCATCTAGAACTGGTGCTTCTGCTGGAGATTCAGCTGAAACGAGGACTGGCTCGTCAGTTGGAATATTTTCAGAATGTAGCAACTGAGCCTCCACATTTTCAGTAGTTGCTTGACCAGGTGACTGAGCTGGCACATCAGGAGGCTGAACAAGCTCTTCAGGTAAGACGGGATCCTCTAGAACTGCTCGATCAGTTGAGTGATCAACTGAGACAGAAACAAGTTCCTCTGTTTGAGATTCTTGAATCACTGACTGAATAATTTCATCAATATTGGCGAGTGTCAAGTCAGCTTCTGAGTACATTTGAGGATCAGCAACAGAGGATCGGGGCATATCCTGAGCTTGTTATTTATTCGGTGATGTGGATTCTTCTTCTTCTTCTTCGGAAGGCCCTCCATGAATGACCGATTCCTGATCTCTTTTCCAAAATTTTATCTGTAATTTCAAAGAGGTAAGATCTGAATCCAATTGAGTAAGCACTGCTCGATCATTGTAGACAGTTGGATTCGTAGGAATGTAGTTGGTCTTCAGCTCTTAAACCAGTTGTGCCAACTTTTTGGCTCTCATTGGGGCAAAGAAATAATTTTTGCTTTGCAAGGCCTGCACGATGGTGGCAGCTTTGACTATCCTCAAGACAGTTTCTTCCAGCCTGATATACTTCTTACTTTTTGGCTCTCATTAGATCAAAGAAATAATTTTTTCTTTGCAAGGCCTGCACGATAGTGGCAGCTTTGACTATCCTCAAGACAATTTCTTCCAGCCTGATAAACTTCTTCAGCTGGGACTTTCTCTTTAATTGTTTTGCAAAAGTATGAGTTCTGTACATAGTCCAGGCGTCGTAAGTTTTCAGTTTGGTTGTGGCAAATGCATTTACCTGTTCCCAAATGAGGTCGATATGGGTTTGAACTGCATTTGTTGGCCAGGGCTCTTCAATCAACTTGCCCTTCCCTTTCTTGTCGGTGAGAATGTGTGGAATGTTCAATCCTGAACGAGTAGTTTCCACTGTCTCCCGAATACAGATTCCCTTTGGTCGAGCAGGAGCAAAGAAAATAGGGCGATTAACTGTTTTTAGAGAGGACATGATCCTAACTGACTCTTTCTTTGATGGGTCAGTTGTTCGAGGCAACTGATCTTTTGCTGAGGCTTCAGCTGAAACGGTTTTTAATGGAATAGCCTGAATAGGTTGTTGAGCGTCCGATGATTTCAACCTTCAAGTAGGAATAGATTCCAGGGAAGCTATTGGTTTTGTCTTATTAGTTCTAGGCTTCTTGACGACCTGGGGAGACAGAGTTTTCTCCGATTCTGATTCACTTATAATCAACTTTCTCTTTGTAGTCTTCAGTTGAGTCAGCGCTTTTGCCCTTTTTAAAGACTTGGGAGCAGCCTGTTGAGCTCCAATTTCCTTTTTGATCTTAATGAACTGATCAGGATTGAGATCCAGTTTGGCCTTGGGTGGCAATACATTTTTGGCATTGAAAATTTTGAATTTGGATGATCTCTCTGAATCAACAGCCACCAATCCTTTAACTTTCATCAGGTAGCTTAACTGAACAGCGAATCCCTTGGACTGCTTGTTGGATTGAAACATGTTCTTCAAAGTGTTGAAGATGAGGTGCTTTCAGTTGAGTCGTCGGTCGGCCATAATAACAGCAAGGGCCTGAAATTTTTCCAAGGTTAAAGCAGCAAAGGATCCTGCCTTTGCCAATATCCCTTTGGCTACAATATCAGCCAGTAACTGAACTTCATGTTTCAGTTCTTTCTTTGTATCAGAGACCTTGATTTTCCGTGCATCAGCAGAAAGAAGAGTTTGCATAGCTTCAACATCTGATGCTTTGACTTCAGCAAGGTGTGCCAATCCATCAGACGGCAACAAAAATGTTTCTCCAAAAGAGTCTTCAAATAAGGTCAACAATTGACCATTAACAGTAGAGGTGATGATACCATCGGGATTGACATAACCATTGGAGTAGAAATCAAGAAGTTCCTTCGAATAGATCTCCTGGGAAGATTGTCCCAAAAACATTCTGAGACCAGCAAATTCAATCTTCAGAAAAACGTTCTTAACATCAGCTTCCTGAACTGATAAAACTGAGTCAAAATCAATGGCCATAGCATTCAACATATGAGCTGGGATCTTGTTTGCCGTTTGAACTGAATGATTTCCTGCGAAAGAGAATGCTTGAATTTGTTTTTACTCTGAGAAATTTGGATAATCGTAAAGAAGAAGAACTGAAATGGGGCGGGTAAAGTACTTATGTTCGTGACTGTTCGAATTATAGGACACGTGTCAGTCCAAAAAAAATTGAATAAAAATATGTGTACGTGTGCTATAAGCGTGTGTGCAAAAAGTGAGTGGTTTTAAAATATGCCACGTTATGAAACTGCAGTCACGTCAGTTGATTTGGGATATAATAAGTTTTTTAATTTGTTAACTTATGTGAGAAGATTTGTAAAACAACCAACTGAACGATCAGTTGTGAAACTGATCCGTTTCATTTGAGAATTTACAAACAATTTTCTTCTTAGTTAACCTCTTAAAAACTAATATTCCCCCTTAATGGGTGCGCAAAATAATTAAAAATGACGATAAAAATAAATTTAAAGCTTAAGGAATTTATTGTTTGCTGGAATGTGCACGGCCCTTCAGCTTCCATAACTCTCGGCTATAAATAGAAGTAACACAGTTAGTTTCAGTCATATTAGCGAAATATTTAAGATAAAAGAAATGGCTGGTGCGAGTAGCTCGAGTGCTTCGCCGTTTTCTCTGGAGGCCAGGAAGGCTGAGATAGAAGAGGAAGTCTTCTATGAGAATCTTCAGTACTGGGAGAAGTTACAAGAACTTGAGTTCTTGTATAGCACTGGAGAGGCTACCACTCCTGAATGGGTGGCAGAGCTGAGGAAGGTGCGGGAGCACTTGCACATAGCTGAGTGGATTGACGTCTTTAAGGATGGTTATAGTCATCAGCTGATGCTCCGGAAGGAATTGAAGATCCTGAGGCGCATAGCTTATTCACACAGCTTTGCCAAGACGTCCACTCCACCTTTATCCACTTGGTTGAAGATGTGGATAATTGATGTAGAGGAAAAATGTTATGGTGTAATGCGAGCTAATGTTTATGCTTGAATAAAATATTTATCTGAGTTAATTTTGTCTTTTTCTTTCCTGCAAATTGCCAGTTTCATTAGTTGTTGTAAATGAATTACTAACTTAACAAATGAACTGTTAAAGAACTAATATTAGTTGACTGTAAACTGAAATCAGTTAAGATTTAAAAACCAAACTGAAATCAGTTGAAAAAAATGAATCAACTGGTAATTAACAAACTGATATCAAATAAGCAACTGATAGATAAGAAGCCTGGGTAATTGAGAAAACGCTTTGTTGGCTTGAGACTCTTCAACTTCTTTGACATTAAATGTCACATGTCTATAAATAAGATAATAGCAGTGAGTTGTGAGATAATATCATTTAAACATGGCAGATTCAGATATTTCCGATGCTTGTAGTAGTACGCATGTTCACGTTACTGAAGAAACAAGTGCTTATTTAGAAGAGTTGAAGAAGAAGATGGAAGAATATGTCTTGAAAAAGGTGATGTCAACATGGTTCAAAATTCATGAGTTGCAGAGAATAAGTAGTAGTGGTGCGACTCCTTCTCGAGTTCAAGCAGCAACAGCCAGAAGATACTTGGAACGATTTGAAGTCAGACATGTTACAGAGCTTGTCGATGACAAGGTTCTGTTACAAGCAATGCTGTGGAAGGAGTGGCATGTGATTAAGAAGATTTCTATAACTAAATCATTCTCTAGAATCCGAATTTATGAATTGAACAATTTTATTACAGAATGGCAGGATTCAGTTGGTTCTGAATTGTCTACTGTAAGATGGAATCGTTTTTATTCTTAATAACATATCATTTTCAGTTTATTGTTGTGTCCTTATTTTCTGCAGACAATTTCATTAGTAAAGTAGCATTAACAATTTTCTTATGATAAATCAATTAAACCAAGAATATTGCGAAAGTAAGAAAACTTAGTCTCGGGTAATGGTTTGGTGAAAATGTCAGCTGCTTGTTGCTCAGTTGATATATACTCCAGTCGAATGTCCTTCTTCAAAGCATGATCTCTAATGAAGTGGTGTCTGACATCTATATGCTTTGTCATTGAGTGAAGAACTGGATTATAGGTAATGGCAATTGTGCTCGTATTGTCACAAAATATGGGCGATTCATTTGTAGTTACTCCATAATCTCTCAGTTGTTGCTGGATCCAGATCAGTTGTGCACAGCAACTACCAGCAGCTAGATATTCTGCTTCAGTTGTTGAGGTAGTTATAGATGTCTGCTTCTTGCTGAACCAAGAAATCAGTCGATCTCCAAGAAACTGACATGATCCACTTGTGCTTTTACGACCTAGCTTACATCCTGCATAATCTGTATCTGAATATCCAACAAAATTGAAAGAAGAGTCTTTAGGATACCATAATCCGACATTTTGTGTGCCCTTAAGATATTTCAAAATTCTTTTGGCAGCTGAGAAATGTGATTGCTTAGGATTTGATTGAAATCTGGCACTCATACAAACTGCAAAAACAATATCAGGACGACTAGCAGTTAGGTATAATAATGAACCTATTAAACCTCGGTACAGCGTCGCCTCAACTGATATTCCCCCTTGATCAGTGTCCATTTTAACTGATGAGCTCATGGGAGTGGTTGCAGCTGCACATGATTCCATTCCAAATTTCTTTAGCAATTCCTTTGTATATTTAGTCTGACTGATGAATATACCAGTCTCCAGTTGCTTCACTTGCAGTCCAAGAAAGAATGTCAGTTCACCCATCATGCTCATTTCAAACTTGTCCTGCATTAACTTAGCAAACTTTTCGCACAATTTGGGTTTAGTTGACCCAAATATAATGTCATCAACATAAATTTGAACAAGTAAGATATGATTATTTTTAGAAAATTTAAACAAAGTCTTATCAACTGATCCTACGGAAAAATCATGATCAGTTAGAAATTTTGAAAGGGTTTCATACCAAGCTCTGGGAGCTTGTTTAAGACCATACAGGGCTTTGTTCAAATGATAAACATAATCAGGTAAACTATGATTTACAAAACCTGGAGGTTGTTCAACATATACTTCTTCCTGCAGCTGACCATTTAAGAAAGCACTCTTCACATCCATCTGGTATACTTTGAAGTTCTTGTGTGATGCATAAGCAAGAAAGATTCTTATTGCCTCCAGTCTTGCAACTGGTGCATAAGTTTCATCATAGTCAATTCCTTCTTCTTGCCTATATCCTTGTGCCACAAGTCTTGCTTTGTTGCGTACAACTGAGCCGTCTTCATTCAGTTTGTTCCTGTACACCCATTTTGTACCTATAATAGTTTTTGAAATTGGTCTTGGAACTAAGTTCCAGACATTGTTATGAGTGAACTGATTTAGCTCTTCTTGCATTGCATTTACCCAGTTAGGATCAGCAAGAGCTTCATCAGTTTTCTTCGGTTCTAGTTGTGAAACAAAAGCTGAATGGATAAATAAATTTAGCATTTGATTTCGAGTTCTTACTGGATCTGATGGATTTCCTATTACCAGTTCAGGTGGGTGTGATTTTTTCCATCTGTACTCAGTATTTGTTGTATCAGCAATTTCTTCAGTTGGTAACTGAACACAATTTTCAGTCTCAGTTGGTGCTTCGTCAACTGGTATTTGAGTGTTATCATTATGCTCTATCAACTGATCATCAGCAACGACTTTATGTATATCTGATTGGTCCAGTACTTCTGGTTCAGGTGTTTGAAATCTGTTTTGATTGCTGTGACTTTCAGTTTTGCTATCATCTTCCAAACTGATATCTGTAAATCGATCAGCTAGCTCAACTTGATAAGTTGGCTTATCAGTTAGTTCAGTTTCATCGAAATCAACATAAGCTGATTCTTCAACATTTAGGGTTTTCTTGTTGAAGACTCTATAAGCTATACTAACTGATGAGTATCCAAGAAATATTCCCTCTGCAGATTTAGCATCAAACGCTTTTAAATAATTTTTACCATTATCAAGGATAAAACATCTGCAGCCGAATATTTTGAAATAAGTAATTATATTTTTAAAATGCATAAAATGCATGTTTATTTTATTAATTTGTGTTTAATTATTTTCATGCATTTTAGGCATAATTATTGCATGATAGGGAATTATTTCATGAATTTTATCATTTCATGCATTAGGATTTCTAGATGCATTTCACGCTCGAACGAGGATCGGAGACCGGAGAATTTTCAGGAAAATTATTTTTATTACACGATTAATTTTTATTAATTAATATAAGATGTTTTGAAGGTATTTTTCAAGAATTGGGATTTATTGGGTATTTTTACACACAGAATTTTAATTTTTAACGGTATGCAAATTTTAGTGAATCGGAGAACTTTTTGAAGGTTCGGCTAATATTTTCAAAAATATTTTTAACACGAAATATTTTTCGGGAGTGTGCTTAGATTTAATGGGCCTATTTTTAAGTTTATTGGACTTAAATTCTTTTAATTCCTTTTAATTTAAAATAAGGACCCATTAACCTAATTGTTAACTATTTTAAATAATTCCTTTTTGACCCTACACCCATTATCACCCTCCTTCAACAACCGACACCCTCTCCCTTCCCCAATAAATCCTCTCGGTTTTCAGCTCCTTTTCACTGCAAAAGCTCCGGCCATGGTTGTTCTTGCAAAAGAAAATTTCACCCGGGTCTCCATTTGCTTCGTTTTGGTTCTTCCTCTCATCAAGGCACGCAAGTATTCTCCTTCTTGTATCATTCACGCCATATGTAGGTTAAATGTGCGTTATGTCATGTAAAAGCCTTCGATCTATCAGCTGCACGCAAATAATTATCATTTTGTTTATTTTATGTATTTCCATCTTTCACCACTCACGTTTTTCTCAGTTCTTGGTGCAAAGGGGCTGCGGTTCTTGAGTGTCTAGAGGCTTCTGGTAAGGTCAAGTTGCTGTCATGAGGAGCAGAAAGGTTACGGGATGAGTACGGGTGTAGGGCGTGAGATGAAATCTTCTTGGGTGGCTCGATCTTGGGTGTATCAGCGTGCAAGGTTCGACCAGTGCTGCAGGGGCCTCGCCGGGGCTTAGACCAGACCCTGGTGGGTGTGAGACGAGGCTTGGAAGGGCTCGGCATGTGCTGGATCTGTCCCGAGCGCTGTAGATCGAGGAGGTTGGGGCAGGCTCGGTTTAAGCATTTTGGGGTTGGTTAGCGAATTGATGGGGGCTGGAGCCGTGGGTTTAGCGTGTTAAGTAGAGTCCCAAGGTGGTCAAGGAGAGGTCGGTTCATGGCTTGTACGTTGGGTGTGGGAAGTGGCGTGAGCTTTGGAAAAGAATGAGTGTTCAAGGAGAAGAGAGAAAAGGGCCGAGAGTTTGTAAGTTCTGAAATTTACCTACAGAAAGGTTTAAGGGCTGGAGATTAATATTTTAGGACCCTTTTTAATGTTTTTAAGAAAGGATAAAAATTTGGGAAAAATTTGGTTGAGTTTCGAGTCGATTCGGGTTAAAACCGGGACCCCGATCCAAATTTTAAAACGAATTGGTTAAGTTATGAATTGGGCTCGAGTTTACGTCCAGAAATACTTTTAAAAATGTTTTGGGATATTTTAAGGAGTTTGGTAAGCTTCGGGTCAATTTTAGAGGTCCAGGGTTGAAACGATAATTTTCGGGTTTCCAGAGCCAAAATGGTCATTTTGAACCCGTGGGGAGATTTTGTTCATAGCAATGCCCTGAGCACAAATCATGATATTTTTAAATGTTCATGCATCACGTTTACGATTTTTACGCTATTATAATAATTATGGTGCATGCTTGGTTTAAAGGAATTAAGAGAGAAAAAGTAAGAAAGTGAAGCGCACTCCGTCTCCGCCGCGCCGCGTCGTTATTTCGTTTGTTTTCTGTCAAAACAAACCAAGGCATGTTTATATCTTCTTTCACTCTTCAATCAAGCCATATAAGTATTTTTAAATATCACAAATACATGATTTTAATGCAAGAAGATAGAAATTGTTCATACTTAATGAGGTTATTTATTTATATCATGTGCAAAATATTCATTTTTTTTTAGATTTATGCGATATTGCTTGTGGCCACTTTACTATCATGGGATTATTACTTCACCCGGTCGCCAGTTACCGGTCATTGGATTATTACTTCACCCGGTCGTCAGTTACCGGTCACGGGATTATTATTTCACCCGGTTGTCAGTTACCGTTCAGTTCAGGGGCCACTTGCGTAGACCATAATCTCACCAAGAAAATTATTACAAGTTATTTCACTACAGGGCTCCAAGGATCAAACATTTTCACTATGATTTTCAGTTCAGTTATGCACGTATTATAATTAATCATGACACGATATTTTACGTTATGCCTCACGACATGATATTTTCACTTGCATGCAATTTTATTATTTATTTACTCGTTATTTACGATATATGCATGCTGAGTCCTTAGACTTACTAGACTTGAATGTTGTAGGTACCGATGATGCAGGGACCGAGGGCGGGGACCAGTGAGCTAGCTTGGGTCGGCAGTAGTGGAACCCGAGGACCTTATGTTTTTAGCATTTACTATTTTGATTCAAACAAATTTCTTCGTTGTTGAATTGTTTTAAATTATTATCTTGCAAACAAACATTTAATTCCGCTGCTATTTTGAATGGTTAAAATTTTATCAGTTATTTATTTATGAATGAGGCATTTTAATTAATTAAAAAGAAAAATTTCAAATTTTCCGCAAATTTTCAAACGTATTTAGAGGCCTCTACATCAGTTGCTAAATTTTGAAAATATTCCAACTGACGAGCCAGCCCAAATATCAGCTGATACTCAGGAAGAAGCACCAGTTAATGATCCTCCAACTGAAGGTCTTACAGATTTACCTCCTCAGCTGGACAGCTCAGTTGCAATTCAGGATCCTTCTTCTCCTCCTCCGGCGCTAGTAGAGGTTACTGACCCATTTGTTCCAGAACACACCATGGCTGAGACAATGGTATCTGACAGGACCCTGGTGGTCTTTGATCAAGTCTCTAAAGAACAAGAAGCTGGAACTTCTGGACAATTACCCCCTCAGCCGTCTGGAGATCTTGACGCAGTTCTTGAAGAAATTCAAGACATTCAGAACAATATGCACAAAATACTTTCTGAAGTTGCCCAGATTCAGCGAACTCAACTCGCTCATACTTTAAAACTGTAACATGCAGAAGTATTCAACTCAGAAAAGCTGAAGGCTGTTAATGCTACCGTGACCTCTCTTTCCCTTGCAATAGAAGAGATTAGAAAGAATAGAGGCTTAGCTGAAAGCCTCTCTGTCACCCAAGATGTAATCAGCAAGAGAATTGACTTCGTGGAGACATCTGTTTCCCGAAAGATAGACTAGATGCAAATCACTATGCTGAATGCAGTAGCAGACGTAGCCACTTCTGTTAAAGTACAGTCAACTGATGTTAAAAGATTATCTCTCAGAATGGAGGCATTTGACAAAAAGAGGGAATAGAGACCTAAGCTACAACCATTCATTTACTTATACATGGAATCACTTATACAGATTACTTCATTCTTTCATTGTACGAATCTGTACACGAAAGTTATTATTTTATCTACAACCAATTTGAAGGATGTTTATAAGCTTAACTGATCAGTTATCATCTACATAGTGTTGTCAAACACCAAAAAGGGGAAAATTGTTGGAAACTTAATTTCGGCTGTTTGACAAACAATTTATCTACGGAACCAACTGATAAAATATTCGTATTAAGCAATTGAAGTATCACGAGAAGTATCTAGGCAACCGAATCCAGCTGAACTGAACTTTCGATGTTAGCTGACTGATCAGTTAGAAACTGATCATTTGAACCTAACTGGATTCCTGAAGATAGCTGACTGATCAGTTGGAAACTAATCAGTTGATTCACTCAGCGCAAGCTTATCAGCTACTTTCATCAGCTGATCGCTCAGCCTTAACACGTCATCAAATGAAAGGGATGTTCAACCTACAGTAGTACAAGCAGACTGCAACTTGTAGTGGAACGCCGCATTTCAGAATCTACAGTGTCCGATTGTCAGAAGCATATCGACGTGGCAAAACAACGGATATAAAATTCAAATATTATATCAAGTTACCGTTGGAAGAGAAGCCTATAAATAGGCAAACAGAGCAGCTGAAGAAACACACAAGAACTACTATTTTACTCAAGTTGTTACTCTGCTGAAATCAAAAGCTCACTCTCTTACTAAGTTTTATCTGTAGCATTCAAGGCTACCATCTTTGAGCTTGTTAGCATACTGTGATCTCCGCTATATTATTAAGTTGTGCTAAGATCAGTCACGAACTAAGAGTTTCAGTTGTGGCATTGATAAGACCAAACTGAAGTGGGTCAGTACATACAGTGTATTCGATCAAAGTCTTTTAGTAAAAATCCTATCTTCGTGATCGAAGGGGTGACGTAGGAGTTATTCCATTCTCCGAACATCCATAAACAAATCGCGTGTTTTTTTACTTCAGTTACCTTTTGCTTTAGTTATTCTATCTTTCATTCAGTTTACTTTCGCAACTGTTTTCTCAGTTAAACTGATTGTCATTGACTTACGAGATATTTAGTTTCAGTTTATGATCAAAAAACTAGACTCAACCTTCGAAAAACGAACATAATCTGTGAGTGTTTATTCAACCCCCTTCTAAACACATTTCACTTATTAACTGATCCTTTCACTTATATTTTCGAATTATAGCAATTAAGTCCTTATTTTATTGCGAAAATCTGATTCAGTCCTTTATGTTACAAGAATTGCCTTTTGATCCTTAGGAATTCATAATTTGCACTTAGGTCATTAAATTTTCGAAATTGCATGATAACTCTTCCAAAATTCAAAATTTATTCCTAAACCCCTTAATTATGATTCCCTTTAATTTTCGGCCCCAACTTTTTATTTGGAAGCATTACATCCTTCACATAAATTAAGGCAAAAAATTCAAGTCATTTGCTATGGTTTCTAAAATCATAACTTACATCCAACTAGGGTAGAACATGCAACCTAAATTCCACTAGTTTAGATCTTGTTCCCAAATCTTCTAATAACCAATTCAACATTTCATGCAAAAATAAGTAATATAAAAATGTTAAATGACTAGGTTACCCGTGATGAGTGTAGTGTCTGGCTCTTCCTCAGCTTCCTCGGCATTCATAACATAAGCTCGGGCCGTAGTAGCTGCTTTCCTCTTTGGGCAGTCATTTGCTTTGTGTCCATACTCCTTGCAGTAGAAGCATTTAAATGATCACCATTCACACTTGCCAAGATGTGGGCGGTTGCACTGTTTGCATAGTTGCCTCTCAGCAGGCTTTGGTGCTCCAGGATTTTGTGGCTTTGGTGGCGCTGGCTTCTTGACTTGACCTTGGGGCTTTTGGGGCCCTTGAGATCTAGGAGGACCAGTATTCGGCTTCTTATTGGGTTGGTTGTTATTCTGATAGTGCTGCCTCTTGCGCTGAATCTCAAAGTCAATGTCCTTCAAGGACTGCTCAGCCTGATATGCATAAGTAACTGCCATAGCATAATTATCCGGACGCATCATCATAACTTTATCTCAAATGGTAGGTCGTAGGCCATCCATGAAATGTCTAAGCTTTTCTTCAGCATCCCTGGCAATAAGGGGCACAAAATGGCAACCCCTATCAAACTTCTTCACAAATTCAGCAACAGTGGCATCTCCGTGGCGAAGAGCCATAAATTCCCTCTTTATTCGGCTCCTAGCATCCGGAGTGAAATATTACTCATAGAACTTCGTCTTGAACTGTGCCCAAGTGAGTGTAGTAAGGTCAAAACCATGCTCGGCTCCTTCCCACCATAAAGAAGCGTCGTCCCTAAGTAGATAAGTAGTACACCTCACCCGGTCCGCATATCCCATATCAAGATAGCGAAGATGTACCATTAGTGAACGAATCCAACCCTCTGCAGCAAAAGAATCGGTAGTGCCAGAAAATTCCTTCGGCCCTAGCCTCCGGAACTGCTCATAAACATCTTGTTGTGGCCTAGTCGCCTGCTGCTGCTGCATCTGCTGTAACTGCTGTTGTAACTGCTGCTGCTGTACCTGCTGCTCGAAGAGACGAGCCATCCCTTCAAGTGCACGTGTAGCAGCATCCCGTGGTGGTGGTGGTGGAGGTCCATTCCCTTGATTATTCTCTTGACGATTAACACTGTTCTCGGCTTGGTTTTCAATAACGGGTGCACCTCTAGGAGGCATTTTATCTGAATGTTTTTCCAAATTCTAACGTAACCAACATGCATTTAAATCTAAGTTCTCTAATCATGTGACATATCCTAACTTAATTAGCATTTTAAGCATGCAAGACATAAATGCTCAAAGAAGCAAATAGACATGTAACATAAACATAAAATCCATATCGTCATGCAGGTAACAACACACTAAATCATATAAAGCAAGAAAAACTTACAACTTTGAGGCTTGACGACTGATGTTTCCGGCGCTGATGGTGGCTCAACCTGTAGAACCCATAACTTAGACTACCTATAAGCCATGCATAATTTCTACTATTTTAAATTAAAATGATTTTTTTATTACATGAGTATTTAAATTCTTTTCTTTAAATTTTTTTATTTTACGTAGTAGTTTAATTGTCACCTTTTTAGTTAAATAAGTGAGGACGGACTGGAGATGGAGTATTGAGATAAGTTAATAAAGACTTATTTAAGAAGTGGTAATTTAGCATGTTTATTTCATTAATGTACGTTTAATTATTTTTATGCGTTTTAGGCATAATTCATGCATGATAAGATTTGTTTCATGAAATTTTAAAAGTTCGTGCATTAAGATTTTTAAGTTGCATTTCACATTCGAACGAGGATCGGAGACCGCGGAATTTTCAGGAAAATTATTTTATTACACGATCTATTTTTTTATAAATTAAGTTAAAGCATTTTTAGGGTATTTTTCAAAAAAATAGGAATTTTTGGGTATTTTACCCGCAGAACCTTTAATTTTTACGATACGTAAATTTTATCAAATCGGGGGACTTTTTAATGGTTCGGCTATTATTTTCAAAATCTTTCCAACTTGAAATATCTTTCGGGAGTGGGTTTGAGCTTAATGGGCCTAATTTTGAATTTATAAGGCTTAATCATCTTTGTAATCTTTAAATTAAACAAGTTAGGCCCATTAACTAATAAATTATCTTATATAATTAACCCTTAAGCATGTTTTACCCTAAACCTAATTGTGCATCAGCCGACACCCACCTCCCTCAAACATCCTCTCTCGGTTTCTGAACCCAACAGCCGAAAGCTTTGGTTGTTGGTTTGTTTTTTTTTTGCAAAGAAAACTTCACCCGGGCCTCTTTTTTGCATCGTTTTGGTTCTCCCATCATCAAGGCACGTTATGTACTTTCATTTCTGCATCTCGCACGCCTTTCACCATTGTTTTTGCATCACACCTATCATATATTGTTGTATGTGTGCCTTACGTCTGTAACATTCTCGATCCTCTCGGCAGCATGAAGGATTTTCGTCGTCTTTTCTTCTTGCCATGCAACTCTTTTATGGTTACTCACGTTTTCTGTATTAAGGTGCAAGGGGCTACGGCTTAGGACTCTCCTGAGTAAGATGGTGGTGTCATGATGGAGGCTAGGAAGGAAAAACGGCTAGGCATTTCTGTAGGAGGAGGGATCGAGAGTTTGGGGCTTCAGTTGGTTCTAGTTTCCGTCGGGCAGAGGCTGCGGCTGTGCATGGCCTTGAACCCAGCCGTGTCTTAGTCTCTGTGAGGTTTGGTGTGATACTAGGTGTGAGCCATAGGCACTTAGACGAGGGAGAGGCTCGGCCCTTGGAGTTTAGCGTGAATCGTGAAGGAGATGCTAGTTCGGTTGGTTCCTGCACGTGAGTGTGCAGCAGCTGTATGTATCGTTTAGCCTTGGTTTAGAGGGGTCATTAAGGTCCTAAGGTGTGCCTTAAAGGCTGGACAGGTGGGGGTTTAGGAGGGGACCGAATGGTTAAGGATTTGGGGGCCATGTGTTGTGATAGGAAATCAATTATGGGTTGGCCGAGAATGGTATGCCTTGCTGGACTATTAGCCGTAAGTTCAAGAGCTTGAGGATAATATTTTAGGACCATTATAGTTTTTTTAAAATATGATAAAAATTTGGGAAAGTTTTGGTTAAGTTTCGGTTCGATTCGGGTTAAAACCGGGACCCCGGTCCAAGTTTTAAAACGAATCAGTTAAGTTGTGAATTTGGCTCCGTATGAAGCATTGTATGGTCGCAAGTGTAGATCTCCTGTCCATTGGGATGAAGTAGGAGAGAGAGCAGAGTTGGGTCCAGAGATTATTCAGAAGACCGTTGATGTAGTAGCCCGGATCCGTGATAGAATGAGGACTGCTCAGAGTCGACAGAAGAGCTATGCAGATCAGAGAAGGAGAGGGTTAGAGTTCGCAGTCGGCGACCATGTCTTTGTGAAGGTGGCACCTATGAAGGGTGTCATGAGATTTGGAAAGAAAGGGAAGCTTAGTCCGAGATTTATTGGGCCATTTGTGATCCTTGACAGAGTTGGGACACTAGCTTATCGTGTTGCTCTTCCGCCGAATCTGGCCGGAGTACACAATGTGTTCCACGTCTCTATGCTGAGGAAGTATATGGCGAATCCTTCGCATGTGCTGAATTTTGAGCCGTTGCAGCTCACTGCGAACCTATCCTATGAAGAGAGACCAGTGCAGATCCTGGACAGACAGGAAAACGAACTTCGGAACAAGCTGGTTAAGAGAGTTAAAGTCAAGTCGCTTAACCATTCCGAGGAGGAAGCTACGTGGGAGTCCGAGCCAGAGATGAGGAGTCGGTACCCTGAGTTATTCGATGAGTTTTAATTCCGAGGACCTCATTTTCAGCATTTATCATTTTTTTTATGATCTGACATTTTTATCTGTCGTTGGATTATTTTAAACAGTTATTTTGCAAACAATAAATTCTTCCGCTGCTATTTTTTAAACATTATACATTATTTAACAGTTTATCTATGAACAGGATATTTTATTTAGTTTAAAAGAAAATTTTTTAATTTTCCGCAATTTTTCAAGCTCGGATTTTTAGGCCTTTACACAACCCTTTACAGGACATTGGCTCTGATACCAACTGAAGCGTCCTGCCCTTTTTATTGCTTTAAAGTTACTAGAAATTTTTTTGTTTTTTTCTAAATTTCGTCCATCCCATGAAAATATTTTTATAAAATATTTTACCCTTTAAAATGAAACATCAACCAACTAGAATTTTTAGAACTAAACGAAATAGTCATAGAAATGAAATCGTCAATTTGTTTTACCAAACCTAAAAAGCAATAATTTGAAAAGAATAGCCCATACTAAACCTCTCAAAAATCAATCAAAAAGCATAAATAACTAGTCTTAAAATCTTTAATTTAAAATCATGAATCATAAAACGTAATGCGGAAAATAGTAGCGCTGGTCCTCGGGTTGTGTGCACCGACAGTCCAGAAGAATCATCCGTCAAGACCTCCATCATACCCACCTGCATCCATCACACCTAGTGAGTCTAAAGACTCAAGACACCATGATCTTTATAACAAATAATACGTATAAAAACACATGCAACAGATAAAATACTTTTATGTAAAATAACCTTTCATGACATGCAAACATAAACATTAACTTTTTCCTTTTCCTCAACATGACATGACATAAAACCTTTAACATGATCATGAATATTTTCCTTTTCCATTTCCTTTTTCTTTGTTGAATTCAGATCGTTAATTGTGACTTTCCTGACATGACATGACATGATCGATGAATCCTTCTACATATAACCACAGTACTGGGCGGCGAGGACATCAGCGACGCTCTCACTGGTCAACTGAGCCTTGGCCTAACATGATCGAATAGAAATACGATCGTCGGGGCTCTCTCTAGGGCCTTCTCCCATAAATGGGCTCCCTATGAGGCCTTCTCCCCTCACTATATTCTCATTCTTCCTAAAACCTCATAAACTCATATTCGCAATAATGGAAACACGATTGTCGGGCTCCCACTGGGACCATCGCCCTCACGACATCGCCATTATTAACGAATTAGTCACAATCACTTCACTTCCTTCAACATTTTTCATTCACATCACTTTATGAAAATCATGAATAACATAACATTTTTCATTTTTTAAACCAAGCATGCAACATGTATTTTAAATGTCTTCCTTAAATCATGGAAATTCCTTAAACACTTTATAAATCATATTTTAATCATGAAAAATTCATAAACATTTAAAATAATCATATTTTCATAAAAACAGCATTTTGGGCACTGCCATGACCTTTACTAATTTCTAGGTGTAAAAAGACCGTTTTACCCCTAGATGTAAAATTCCTCGAATTTGACTTTTTCTTGAATTCATTGACTCTAACATGTCCCCAAATAATTATTTAAGCCTAAATTAATTTTACCATAATTTTATTTAGCTTAAAAACTAGACTTTTTAATTAATTCGTAATTAGACGTTTTGAAGGCGTTTTAATTCTGAAAAATCCCAAAATTTAATATAAAATTCCTAAATTCTAAATTTAGTATTTTTATATTATTTTAGCCCTTCTGAACCACGACTCGACCCACCGTGAGCCGTTTTCCAATTTTCCTTATTTTAAAAACCCTGATTGACATCTAAACTTCGACCCCGAGCCAACTTTCGATTTTCACGAGTCACCCCCAAACCAAGTTGATCCAAAACTTGACCAACATCCTAAAGTACCCTACTAGACCCTTAGACCCCTAAAATACCCTTCCCAAGCCCACAAACGAGCAACCCCAAGTCACCCCTATGCTGGCCGAGAATCCCAACCTGCATGGATTCTATGTTTGTACGTCCAGGCTGCTACCCGCGAACCCAGACCTTGAACCACTAATCCTCACACCTTTCTAAGACTCTAAAGCCTCGTCCTAACCCAGCCCTTGAGCCCTGGACCGATCCCTTACTCCCTTACCAGTAGCACGAAGTCTGCACAGAATTGTGCAACTTCTCGGGTAGAGTCCTAGCGTGGCTAGGACTCTTTCCCCAGCCCCTACTCGAGTCCTAGCTTGGCTAGGACTCTGACCCTGACTCATGACAGCCTCTAGCCGAGCCCTGGCCCAAGCCAAGGCCAAGCCCATCCCCCTTTCATGGAATCCGAACCCCCCAAGCCCCTTGACAGCAACTTTCTGTTCTTTCCTGTTTCTTTTCCTTTTTGCCCTGAGTTTGGTGAGTGTGTGTGACTCTAACACATGTAAAAACTTCTCTTGATCTTACCTTATGTCATGGCAGCACCTTAGTATAAACAAAAACATGAATCATGACATAAATTCGATGGTATATAAACCATGCATAATTTAGCAACATGAACTTCATGTTTTCATGCACACCACTTTTAAAACTATATTATGACATGATGGATGAGAAAAGGAGATGTATGGCGTGCCTTTGCGTTATTTACGCACGAATATACGTTGACAACGAGAACGGAGTGAAACCTAGGCTTGTATCCCCTTGAGCCCCTTCGAATTTCCTTCCCAAGGCTAGGATGTGTAGTGCCGTGTGTGTGGTGTCTTGGGAGAGAGTTTATGATTTTTAAAAGTGGGTGGCCGATTGTTTGATGCTAGGAGTGTAGGGTTTTGGTGATTAAAAACTTTTAAATAGCTTATTAATTTTGCTAACTAGGTTAGGCCTATTAAGCCAATTAAATTAAGCCCATTAGTCTATTTAGGATTTAAATAAAATACTAACAAAGTTTTTGTTAAAGTAAATTTATGAATTTATTAGCCGAGTTGTCAAAAAGCTCGTATTTTATTTGAAAAACAACACCGATAAAATTTACGTCCCGCCGTGTAAAATCCCTAAAAACCCCATATCTTCAAAATATTAAAAAACAACACTCATATTTTAAATAATTAAAAACAATTATTTAATAAAAACATTTTACGTTTTTCAGCCTTTGGTCCCCGTTCCTCGATCGTCAATTGAAAAATCCTTAAAAATTATATTTTTATGCATGATGATAATAAAATCATAATTGACATGTAAACAAGTATGTCACATAATCAAATAGCAATTAAACCAGTTAATTACTCATTTTTCATATTTCCAATTTATCATACAACGGAGTACACATAATATCCTGCGATGCAACAAATGCATGAGACATGAATGAGTGGGATGCTCCTGTATCAAATAAAACACGTGCAGGATAATCACAAAGCATGCAAATACCTGCAATCACACCACCAAGAGCTTCTTTCGCTTGATCTTCGGTCATAGCATACACTCTCACTTGAGTAGGGACTTGGGCACTCTGACCACCCGGCCCTCGATATCGTGGAACATTCGACTACTAGAAAGAGAGAACAGAAACAGTAGGTCTCCTCATACTGGAGCCACCTCTAAATCATGGCTGGGGTTGAGACGAATTCGTACCCCTGTTTGGACATACCGAGAGAAATGGCCTTCCTGTCCACATTGATAACAAGTATCAAACATACCTCGACACTGCTCGAAAGTATGTTTGCCTCCACAATGGCTACAATAAGGAGCAATCACGGGACTCCCTCTCTGGGATCCACTGGAACTCGAAGAAGATGAAGAAACAATAGAACCAGTCTTATTAGACTTCCTACCTCTCGGACGCAAGGTAGGCTGCCGAGCTGTCACTGGAGGTGGAGGAGTATATTGTGGACCTCCTCGCCTTAATCCAGCTTCGGCTGCCTTTGCTCGTTCAACTACCTCTGCGTAGCTCGTAGGCAAACCAGAAATGACAAAAATATATATAGCAGGGTGCAATCCATTCACAAACCTGTTATATTTCTCTTTTGCATTTGCAACTAAGTGAGGTGCATACTCCAACAACGTAGAAAATTTCGAAGCATATTCTGCAACAGTCATTGTTCTCTGTTGCAGACTATTGAATTCATTCTACCGAGCAGTGTAATAAGAAGGAGGGGAATACTGCTCCAAAAACTGGGCCTTGAAGACATCCCATGTGACTTCAATCCCTGCCTCTTTCAGTCCAATCTCAGCAGCTTCCCACCAAGATTTTGCTCGGTCTTTCAACTGATAGAGAGCAAGTTTCATTCGCCGAGCCTTAGAGTATTCAGCAATATTAAACAGATGCTTGATATCCTTCAACCAGGGTTCAGCTCTTTCTGCACTCTCAGTGCCAAAGAACCTCGATGGTTTCAAGTCCTGGAATCGAGACATCACCAGATCCATGGACAATCTTTCACAAATTGTCCAACCATCCTCTCAGTACTACTACCCGCGATTTCATTTGTGGGATCCATCTACAAAATATAGCATGAATATCACAAATACATATCAATTTCACATCATCATCATCTAATATCATCAATTTCATCAACAATTTACTCAAACTAAGTAAAGTAGGAGCAAGTAATACAAATAAATCAAACACAAACGCACAATTCGTTTGTGCCTATTCAAGTGTACACAAGACTCAATTGAGCATTCCCAACTATGCTCTGATACCACTCCGTGTGGGGCCCTCAACTCCTAACCGTTATAACAATGCAATTTGATTAGGGTTAATTAATTACAGCGGAAAACGGGTTTAAATTTTCTTTACAATGAGCCCAAAATATATTATTTGAATACTAAAAATAGTATTTTATCTCACCTCATAAAATCTGCTCACACATAATCAAAACAACTCATACAACAACAAATCATATTATCGGGACATGCCCCGGTATATAGATACATATATACACTTGGAAAAACATAAACCTCAGCCCAAACTGTGACTCCCTCCAGAAGCACACTCTCCGGCCTCCTGATATCCTGGAGTACCTGTCATTGTCCACATACAAAGAGAACAACAGCCCCTCTGGGGTGAGCAAAGCTCAGTCTGAAGCAACCACAATATATACCACAGGTATCTAAACAATGATATATGATATGCAATGCATGTATGTCGTGGAGGTATCAGGTCAAATGCCCATCCACTGAGCACATGTCAGAATCAATCGAATCGCTATCAAATCAATGCTCGAGTTGGCACACCGGCCTCAATCAGGGATACTCATATGATAAGGTCGACAAGGCGTCATCAAATCCCAAATCTCAATCAATTATCAGGGCCACAAATGACTATGCTTTAAGGGTCATGTAATAACAAACATAGAATCGTGTTCACAAACCCAAAATCAAATCAAATCGTATCATGGTATCCAAGGATCATAGCTCAACGTGCATGTCATGTATGCCACATCAACTCAACAAATAAGGCATATAGACATGTAATCTCAATCCCATCAATCAAACATATATCATATAATACAGATACCTGTCGTATGTTACCCGGCGCAACATACCTCAATTCTTCGTTCCAGTCTATTTAGCTTGAAGATATCAGTATAATAATCTATCTACATCGATAACATATCCATTTCAATCAATAACATAATTCAAAATCAGTAATATAAGTTTCAAATATCTTTTGAAATTTCAAAAATTCATATCAAAGTCAAATCATAGCATAATTCAATTCCGACTTCAAAACTTAGTTTCTTGTCGGTTATTCTACCGCATATATTTATCAGAATTAATAATAACTGAAAAATAATTCTTCAATCTCAATCCAACGATTAAAACTCCCTAATTATAATACATTGGGAATAATTCAAAATAACATCAATATAATCACCTCTTCTTCGTTAAAATCTTACATTATTCAACAATCTTCAATTTCTGTATGATTTAGCAATTTATCGGATATATTCCAAAAATCGACGAATTTCAAACATCACCAAAACTATAAAATTTATACTTCAGATCAAAGACCTCGTGTCAACGATTCCGGAACTGAAGTCGGTTCGTCGATTGGATAAACCGATAAGTCGCAAGATCGAAAAGAAAATCGAAAATCCTTATTTCTTCTCTCTTTCTCACGATTCTTTCTTCTGTACCTTTCTGATTCAATCAACGAGGTTTTCAAATTTATCCTTTGCAATTTTACAAAACATAAAAGGAATTACAAAAGATATATCAGAGAAATTAAACAACAGAGGATTTATCGAAGACAATTTCAGAAACATAAATTCATAAAAATCAACCATAAACTCCTTAAACGCAATTTCTCGGCTAAACAGGCTGATGGGCTACAACATGAATTTATGCCTCCTAATTAACCCCGAACCTTGTGTTTACTATTTTCTGGTTCTTCTTTAGACCTTATGTTCAACCATTAACCCTTATATTTCATCAAATTCTAAAATTTAAATAAATCTTTTATCATTTCAATTTAATTCCAAGTTACAAATAAATAAAGATCATGATTTAGTAATGGGATAATTTAACACAAATATTTTAGCCTGTCATTCAGGCTAATATAACATAATATAAAAATTAAAACTGTAAATAAAAACAGAAAATAAAACCAGTAAACTTACAGAATTGTAATCAGTAACAAAAGCTTTGATTCAATAAGTGGAAGCTTTTATTAAGAAGGGTTTTTTTACAAGAGAGGAATAGAGAGGAGCAAACTCGATCGTGTTCCTCTAAGAACACAGAATGATCTTATAAATAGATGGAAGGGCCGGACATGAAACCCCGGATTCCAACTAGAAAAATAAACAGTAAAATGCTTTATTAAAGCAAACAGTAACATGGTTACAAAGTCAAAAAGTAAATAGTAATATGCCACCCACTTTTGTCATGATATCATGTCACGATGTGAGATTCCACCTTTGATGTGATATGTCACCATCCACTAGTTGATAATGCAACGTTTATGATTAAAGATGAATATCCTAATCATCTTTAATATTATCTTTTATAGTATTTTTGAGATTTTCAAAATTATCATTGATTTGAGAAAGTTGAGGAATATCATCCTCTGGATCTTGAGCATCATGCATCTGCATCAGATGAATAAATTGATTATCACTGGATTCAGACGCTATAGATTTGTCTGATTTTGAATCTGAACATCCAATATTCTGATAGAGATCCTTCTTCATTTCTTCAATATAAACCTCAATCATTTTTTCTTTTGAATAAATCTCAGCATATTTATGAGTGAGGATTTTAAAGGAACTCATAGAAGCTTTTTCCTTTTCTTGTTGATTAATGAAGTCTTTCTGGCATGAAGAAATGTTTTCTTCCATTTGATGAAGAGTTTCTGAGCCATAAAGCTGTCCAGTTGCTGGATCTTCTCTTAAAAGTTTATCCCAAAATTTAGTAGAGCTAACTCTCAATAGGCAAGGGATACCTTCTTCAGTATAACCAAATTCTGGCTGACATCTCCAGATCCATGGAATTCAAAATTCCATGAAGAATAGACATAGAGTCTTCCCATCAATCCAATGTTCAGAAAAAGATTTTTTAATGCTTGGTGAAACATTTAACAAAGTATTCATTGGTTTTATAAAAACCTCAGGCAAAATTTTTGCTGATGGAACAAAAATCTTCCACCATATGAAGAACCAATTTGGAACAGGATAATGAAAAACATTTTCACAAATTTTCAGAAACCATGTATGTTTCTTTTTCTCATTTTCATAAAATAGAATTTTATTAAAACTGTCGACATAATTCCAAAAATTAAATTTGAAACTAATTTTATGAGTATCAGAATAAAATTCTTTTCCAACCAATGGAGATATACCCCATTCTTCAATAGAAATTATCTTTTTGATAATGAACTTGGAGAAATTATAACTTCTTTTTTGTTGAGTATTACTGAAAAAATGAGTTATATCAACACTTTTTGTTGATAACAAAAGATTTTCATAAAATCCTCGTTGTTTATAAGAACCAAATACATATGATGTATTTGTTAAATATCTCTCCATGATAGTCCACGGAGTCTTCTCCCTTTGAATATCTTTTTCTTCTATAAGAAGAATTAATTCATGATATTTTGTCTCTGTATATAGAGCTGAATCATTATCATCTTCTTTCATGATATTAGCATATGATGCTGAAGATTGAGAATGTGTATTAGTTTTCTGCTTTTGTTTCAAAAATTCTTGAAACTCACTGTCTAACTCATTATTCTGCTCAGTATTACTGGATGAACTGAATAAGTTCTGGGCTATTAGCCTCTGCTTTCCATGCTGTGCAATTATATTAGGAGGTTTTCCCCTACCACCTCGCCCTCTATAAGAGGACTCTCCTCTACCTCGAGAATACATATATGTAAATAAAGACATTAAGATAAATATTCACGAGTTAAGAAATCAGGTAAGTGATTATCTTCACCTTTCTTATAAATGATTTCAAAATCAAAAGGGGCTAAATGAGCCTGCCATCTTGCAAACATTTGCTTAGACACATCATGTTTAAAATCTTTATTAAACATAAATTTTGCAGATTTGCAATCAGTTTTTATAATAAACTTTTGATTATATAAATCATCTTGAAATTTTAAAATACATCTAACAATAGCTAAGATTTCTTTTGCCACTGTAGAATAATTCTTCTGGGCATTATTCCATTTCCCAGAATAAAAACGTATCAGATATTCCTGTTTAGTTTGGGGATCCTTTTCTTTTTAAATTCCACCAAAACCTATATCAGAAGCATCTGTTTCTACAATTTTTTCCCATTGGGGATTAGCCAGCATTAAACAAGGAAGATTTTTAACTTTTTCCTTAATATTCTGAACAGTTTGAGTATGCTTATCTTTCCAAGGTAAATGATTTTTCTTTAATCTATCATATAAGATAGCAGAATCTTGAGTTAAATTTTTAATATAGAGAGAAATATAATTTAAACTTCCTAAAAATCTTTGTAACTGAGTTTTATCAGTTATTATATCAGGGAATTTAGAACCAAATTCTATACTTCTTTGAATAGGAATAATTTTTCCTTTTTCAATATTATGACTTAAAAATCTATTATTAGTCTGAAATAAAATCATTTTAGATTTTGAAATAACAAGACCATTTTGTATCACAATATTTTTAAACATTTCTAAATGTTTAAAATTAATTTCAATATCATTAGAAAATACCAAAATACCATCAATATATACAATTATAAAATTGCTATACTGATAAAAAATATTATTCATGATTTGTAGAAATTCTGAAGGAGCATTTTTAAGTCCAAATAGCATTACTGTCCATTCATAATGTCCTATAGGAACATTAAAAGTAGTTTTATATCTATCAGATTCCTGTATTTGAATCTGCCAAAATCCTGATTTTAAATCAAATTTAGAAAATATAATTGCATTAACTAGTCTATCTAATAAATCTTTTTTTATTAGGAATAGGATGCCTAATCCATTTTAAAACCTTATTTAAGGGTTTATAGTTTATTACTAATCTAGGTACTCCTCTTTCCTGCTCAGAATGTTTATTTAAATAGAAAGCAGTACAAGACCAAGGAGATTGAGAAGGTGTTATTAAACTTTTTTCTAATAAAGAATGAATTTTTTTTTACATAATTCTAAATATTCCGAATTCATTTGACAAGGACGACCCTTGGTAGGAATATTTATTTCCTTAAAATCTTCTTCATATGGAAAAGAGATTATATGTTTCTTTCTATTCCAAATAGCATTTGGAAGATCATTACATATTTCTAATGAAAATTTATTATAAATAAATTGAATTTTTTCTTGTAGTTTAGGATTTTTTAATTTATCATCTATAGTTAATATTTTAACTTCTTCTTTTAAAGAATTGATTTGAAAAGTTTTTCTATCAATTTGCTCTTGTAATTCATTAAAAATTCTATAAACAGGTTTAGTTATAAACTGAAAAAGAATAGGATTACCTCGATAGGTTCCTATAATACCTGTTTCATCAACATGTTTTAAAGGATAAATTTGATAAATAAAAGGTAAACCAAGTATTAATTGGCTAGAAATATCTTTTGCTAATAAAAAACTGGTTTGAATACAGTTCTTATCTTTGCAAATGTATGCTTTTGGTAATTTGATAGGATCGATTAACGTATCAAGAGTGTTTAGAAGGGGAGGGGGGTTGAATAAACACTCACAATTAAAATGAATCTTTTCGAATTTTGAATTCAGTTTAGTGACAAACTGTTTCTCGTAATCTTGTTGGTCAATGACAATCAGTTAAACTAAGAGTAGTTGCGGAAAATAACTGACTGAAAGATAGAATTCAAAACTGAAATAAAGTACGCAAGGATTGTTTCTGGATGTTCGGAAATTTCAATCACTCCTACGTCACCCCTTCTATCTCAAGGATATGATTTCCACTAAAAGACTTTGATCGAATACAAGACTTGTACTGACATACTTCAGTTTGGACTTAACACTGTCAAAACTGAAACTCTTAGCATACAACAGCTTTTATCAGTCCGTGACTGATCTTAGCACAACTGATATATTTTTGATTGAATTACAAAGTGCTAACACGCTCAAAGTGTAGCTTTAGATGCTACTGATATGTCTGATATACGTGAGCTGTGAATTGTGATTTTAGCAGCGTAACAGCAAGTTTCAATAATGCGTTGATGGTTCTTCTTCTCAGCTGCTTTGTTCACTTATTTATATGTTTCCTTTCCAACGGTAACTTGAGATTAATTTGAATATTTGTATCCGTTGATTTTTTACTTGATCATTCCTTGGATATTGTTTCCTTCATTTATTGTGATGCGGCGTCTTAACTGTTTCGCCGAAATGCGTTGTTCTAAGCTGTATTGATTTAAGTGCGGCATTGCAATCTTCTATGTCTCTTTGTCGGTTGATCGTTCTTTCCCGAGACATTTTCAGTTGAAGGGTGCTTTAGCATAAATCAGTTTCCAACTGATCAGTTACCTGATTTCAGTTATTAAGTCCAGTTGTTGAATGTACTTGCGCGTATCAGTTAGTTGATCAGTTTGTCAAACTCCAGAATCCAGAATTTGGTTTTCAACAATTTCCCCCTTTATGGTGTTTGACAAAACTCAGCAAATAATAATAACTGAATTCTTTTATAGATAAAATAAGAGATTGATCATCTGAATCATATATGTAGATAAAATAAGAGATTGAACAACTTAATCATGTATGTAGATAAAATAGGAGATTGATCAACTGAATCATGTACTTCATGAGTACAGAAATGGCTACTTCTGAAAAGTGGTATGTAGATAAAATAGGAGATTGATCAACTGAATCATGTACTTCATGAGTACAGAGGAGAATGATCAACTGAATCATGTACTTCATGAGTACAGAAATGGCTACTTCTGAAAAGAGGATTTCTTCTGCTGTTCTAGCATTTTTTTGATTTCTTTCCCTTTTTTGTCAAGCAGAGCCACATGCTCAGATAGTCTTCGAATTTTGACATCTGAGGACATACTTGAGGCAGTAGATTGGAAAAGAGTCTGCATCAAATCTAGTTTATTTGAAACAGAAGATTCTAGTCGCTCAACTCTTTGACTGATGACATCCTGAGTTGTGTAGAGACTTTGAGCTAGACATTTGTTATTCTTCAACTCAAGCACAGTTCGAGTAAGAGACTCCATGTTTGCTTGAATAGCTTTCAGTTTTGCTGAATCAAATTGAGTTGAAGAATCCAATTTGACAGTATGAGATAATTGTGTGGATTGAATTTTTTTTATTTCAGTAATCATCTGCTGCATATTGTGCTGCATGTTCTGAATTTCTTCAAGGACTAAATCCATGTCGGAGGAAGGAGGAGAAGAGGCTTGTTCAGTCGTCCCTGGTTCTTGTTCTCTGGAGGGTTGATCAAATATCACCAAATTTCTTTCAGATACCTCTGGAACCTCTTGTGTAAGCTCAGGCGCATCCTCCATTTGTACTTCTTGTTGGACTTGAAGGGAAGAAGGTTGAATAAGAGCAGTAGAAGGGCTATCTGGCTGAGTCAGTTGTGTTTCAATCGATTGATCAGTGATTGATTGTTCTGGCTGTTGGTTAACTGAGTCTTTCTGCGGATAATCAGGCAACTGAGTTTCCTCAGTGACATCATTGACTTCAGTCCGCTCATCATGTGATTGAATGAGCACATCAGTTCGAACCTCTTGTTAAGCAGATACAAGGAGAGGAGATGTAACAAGTGCTTGATCAGTTGAGATATCAGCTGATTCTGTTGAAGCTGCATTGGTTGGGAGTTCTTTCACTACCAGCTGAATGATCTCATCAACATTTGCAAGTGTCAAGTCAGCTTCTTAATATATTTGATGATCAGCAGCAGTAGGTTGAGGCACATTCTGAACTGGCTCGTCAGTTGTAGCAGCTTGTTCAGGAGATGGGTCATGGTGCCGAGAAGGTGAATCAACTTCTTCATCTTCTGAAGTGCCTTCATGAATAACAAGTTCCTGATCCGTCTCCCAAAATTTTATTTGGGATTGCAGAGTTAATATATCAGTTTCTAGCTGAGTGATCACAGCTCGATCATTGTATGCAGTTGGACTTGTGGGAATATAGTTGGCTTTCAATTTTTCGATCAGTTGGTCCAACTTTTTAGCTCAGACTTGATCAAAGAAGTAGTTCTTGCGTTCCAAGGCCTGAGGTATTGTTGCAGCCTTGACCACTCTCAGAACAGTTGTCTCCAATTTGCTAAATGTGTTCAGCTTGGACTTCTTCTTCAGCTGCTTGGCAAAAGTATGTGTTCTAAACTTCGTCCAAGCTTCAAAAATGTTCATTTTTGATGCAGCAAAGGCATTGACCTGTTCCCATATGAGGTCAATATGAGTTTGAATAGCATTTGATGGCCTTGGTTCTTTGATCATCTTGCCCTTTCCTTTCTCATCAGTAAGAATATGTGGAATGTTTAGTCCAGAGTGAGTAGAGTCCACTCTTTCCTGAATAACAATTCCCTTAGATCAAGCAGGAGCAAGAATTGAAGGTCGTCCGATTTGAGTCAAGGGAGCTGAAGCTTTTGCTGATTTTTTTTCCTTATCAGCAGGAATTGCTGTCAAGGGAACAGCCTGAATAGGCTGTTGAGTATCTGATTCCTTTGGTTTCTCAGGAACAGCTGTCAGCGAAGCCTCTGGCTTTGTTTTCTGAGTCTTTTTCTTCTTGGTGATCAGCTGAAAAGGTGTTTCCTCAGAATCTGATCCACTGACAATCAGTTCCCTCTTGGTAGATTTCAGTTGGGCCTAAGACCTAGCCTTTTTAACTGATTTGGGAGCATCCTTCTGCGTCCCAATCTCTTTCTTGATCTTCACGAATTGATCAGGAGACAGTTCCAGTTTGGTTTTTGGTGGCAATATGTTCTTGGCAGAGAATACCTTAAACTTGGATAGCTTTTCAGCATTGTCAGCCACTAAACCTTTTGTTTTCAGTAGATAACTGATTTGAACTGCATAACCTCTTGACTGCTTGGTAGATTGAAGCATATTTCGCAAAATACAGAAAATAATATGCCTCCAGTTCATTTTCTTCTCTGCCATTATCACGGTCATGGCGTGAAATTTTTCAAGAGTAAGGGCTGCAAATGAACCAGCCTTAGCCAGAATGCCCTTGGCAACAATATCAGCCAGCAATTGAATTTCTAGCTTCAGTTCTTTCTTAGGATCGGAGACTTTGATTTTCCGTCCATCAGTAGATAACAGAGATTGCATTTCTTCAATATCAGCAGTTTGTACCTCAGAGAAGCTGATAATTCCTTCAGTTGGTAGAGAGAAGATTTCCCCGAAAGTTTCTTTAGATATGATCATTAGCTGATTATGTAACAAAACCCTTTGTATAGAAATCATTGATTTCCTTTGGATAGATGATTCGTGAAGATTGCCCTAGAAACGTCTTCAGCCCAGCTGATTCTATTTTCTGAAAAACATTCTTCACCTCAACCTCAGTTAATGATAAAACTGAATCGAAATCAATGGCCATAGCATTTAGAACGTGCGCGGGGATTAGTCTACCATTTCAGATAATGAAGAAACCTGTAATTTTCAAGAAATAAGTTTTGAGAAGGTATTTGCTCTGAGAAAATATTTGTGCGTGTAAAAGAGAGATCGAGGCGGGGAGAAATACACATGTGTGTGACTGTTCAAATTTTTTGGACACGTGTCAGCCCACAGTAAAAACGTGTGTACGTGTGCAAGAGTCGTGTATATAAGTTTAATGGCCCAAGTGGGTCCACGTAGTAAAATTCTATTCGTTATAATATCAGTCACATCACTTTGATTTAGGATATAATCATTCTTAATTAGTTAACGTATGTGAGAAGATTTGTAAAATAACTAACTGAACGATCAGTTGTGAAACTGATCCGTTTCAGTTGAGAATTTACAAACAATTGTCTTCTCAGTTAACCTCTTAAAAACTAATATTCCCCCTTAATGGGTGAGCAAAATAATTAAAAATGACGATAAAAATAAATTTAACCTCTTAAAAACTAATATTCCCCCTTTATTATCAGTATCACTTAAATGATTGATACAAGATTCTCCTTGTATACAATAATCACATTCTATATCAGAATTGAAAGATTTATTTTCTATTATATCTTTTGAATTATAAAATTCTGAACTAAATTCTGAACTATTCTCAGATTCACTATCTGAATTTTGATTAGAATCCATTATTATTTTATTGATTTTATCTTTAAGATTTTCATCTATATCTAAATTATTAATTTTGTTTTTTGCCCAACATTGATTAGCATAATGTCTTGGCTTTTTTCATTTTCTACAAATTATTATTTTATTTTTAGCTTTATAACTTTGAACTTTCCGTAATTCACGGCTTTCTTTTCTTTTCTTCTTTCTATCTTTTTGTCTATCAGACAAATGTCTTTTCTTCTTATAAGGTCTTTCGTGTTTATTTTTTATTTTCTTCTTACCTTTATTAGGTAGGTCCATACCAAATTGATCACAAAATTTACCTATTTGTTTTCTCTCAAGTAAATTATGTCTTTTAATTTGATTATTTAATTTTAATTCATTACAGAGAGCTAAACCCTCTTGAATACAAATACTAATTAGTTTACCATAAGTATAATTGTCATAAGGAATATTTATATCTTCCTTTCTTAATACTTTTCTGATTCTTTCTACAAATAATAAAGGTAACCCATCTATGAATTTGGTTGTCCAAAAACTATTATTACAGTCTTGTATCTCATAAATACGAGTTAAAAAAGTATCTTTATACCATATAAAATCAGTAAGTGTTTTACATTTTAGATTACTTAATATAGTACGAATTTGTTCACTATTATCAGTGAATTTACCAGTAAAATGTTCAATCATAGTCATTATTAATGAATAGATTGCATTCTCTAATTGAATATTATCTTCAATTTTTATTGAATTTAAAATCTCATCTTTATTGGAGTAATGTAAATAATTATCCCACCAACCTTTAAGTTGTCCAGTAAATCCTGCTATTATCATTTTAGCAATATTTTATCATTATTTCCTGATGTTTTACATACAGTACTATACATAAGCATTCTGTGAGCAGTATTATAAATCTGCTTATCACTAAAACCATCAATATTCCATTCATTAATAATTTTCCCATTATAACTATTAGAAAATATATATTCTTGTTCTTCTATAAGAACATCCATGTGAGTTGGTCTATCATAATAATATTTATTTTGGGTAGGTCTATCTGCCCATTTAATTTTATTAATTTTTTCATCAGAAATATTATTATTTTCAAACTCTTCATTAAGAGTATTTATATTGAGATTTTTAAATTTTTATTCACAATTTTTCTATAACAGAAACAGAAGACTTAAATTTAAAATCTTAAATATCTGGAGGAGATTGAATAGAAGAACTGTCAATAGAAACAATATTAGTTTATGGTTCTTGTATATGAACATCTGGTTTAATTTGATTAATAGTTATGACTATCTTATTTATTCTATTTTTTAGAGAATTTATTTCTTCTCCTATTATAGTTCAATATAAATTTGTATAATTTTGATTTTCAATTATCTGATTAATATATTTAACAGTTATCTGTAACATATCATTTTCAAATAGTTTTGAAAAAGCAATAAAATTTAAAACTTTATTATTTTTTTCTATAAGAAAAGGTTGCTGAGGAGGATAAAATGATTTTTGAATCAATCCAGAAGAAAGTTTATAATTTCTTTCTAAAACAAAAATATAATCTATTATAAAAGTTTTAAAAAACCAAGGAACAAAATGTGTTATTTTGTTTTTATTTTTACAGAATTTATAAATTTCTGAAAAATGATCCTTCTAGAAGAAGGTCATTTTAACAATATTTCTAGTAACTTCGTCCTTGTCCAGTAGGCCTATGCAATAGCACTCATAGAATGGGTCTCTAGACAATATATTCAAATTCTTTTTCAGAGAAACCTTTAAAATACCAATCTCTGAAAGTTTCTCATTTGGGTAGATAAAATTCTGCATTGATCTTCGCTCTAGCACGAGATCCTTTAGTAAAATCAATTTTAAAGGTTTTATCCATTAAATATTAAAATTCATTTCTGAAACTGTATCAGTTTCTCTAACTTTTTGAAAATTACTTTTATGAACAATATTATTTTGATTTATAATTAAATCATCTACTGTATCTTGTACAGAAGATTCTTCTTCTTTTATCTGAGAAGTAGAAGCTCTAGAAGTCTGTGGAATATACACCATATAATCTAGAGGTGAAATAAAAGAATTACTAGATCTTGATCTAGCATAAACAGAAGAGGGTAATAATCTTCTTTGTTCATTATTAAACTGCATTTGAACAGATCCTTCATTATTTTGAATAACTTGCTGTAAATCTCTATTTATTATAGGATTTCTGGAGACAGCTTGCTCAATTATCAAATTTTCTGAAAATTCTATTTATTCCAATTTTATAGATCTACGAGTTATAATATTAGATCTATTAAAATTAGTTTCTATACGAATAATTTCATTTAATTTCTTATCAATTCTTTTACACATAGGATTTAGTGTAAATAATGATTTATAATAAATACGATAACAGATACATATAACTTCTGTACCAGGAGTATAATTATAACCATGAGTTTTAACATTTAATGTTAAAGAATCTAATATATTAATATCAGACAAAGATAAAGATAAATTTGGATAAACATCAAAATATACTGAACCATGAGCCAGACTAGATTGAATTATTCCCATAAGAGATTGTTTCCAATTTAAATTTCTACCATCTCTTCAAGCTGCTATAAAGCTTTCTGATAACCTTCTAAAGTTAAAGGTCTAAAAGCAATTTGAATTAAACATATATGAATAAATCTATAATTTTTCATATAAGGTGAAATATCTTTATTATTTAGTAATCTAATAACCATTTCTTCATTATGAAGAGGTACCGATGATTCTGTAGTTTTTACAACTTGTTTGAAACCAATTTTTTCAAATGTTCCTAATTTATAGATCATTTTAGATTCTATTTTAGGAATAGCCCATTTATTTAATAAATCTAAATTTTCAGGTAAATCATATTCTTCATTTAAACTGTTTTTAACAGTTTCTTTCATACTGAAAATATTCATTTTAATAAACAGTGTTAAATCATCAACCAAAACTATTCCATGGCTCTGATACCATCTGAGGCTTGGAATACAAATTGATTATGATACGTGACATTGTTTTACCAAATGTTTCCTTAGTGGCTTTCGCACACATGGAGATTATTGGTTTCCAGCCTGTGTACCATATTCAAATTACTGAACTAATAAAAGGAGGTATTTAATTTCAAGAATAAAAATGAATATAAGGTTCATCTATGGCAATTTTACAAAACATAAAAGGAATTACAAAAGATATACCAGAGAAATTAAACAACAGAGGATTTATCGAGGACAATTTCAGAAACATAAATTCATAAAAATCACCCATAAACGCCTTAACGCCATTTCTCGGCTAAACAGGCTGAAGGGCTACAACATGAATTTATGCCTCCTAATTAACCTCGAACCTTGTGTTTACTATTTCCTGATTCGTCTTTAGACCTTATGTTCAACCATTAACCCTTGTGGTATCTGAGCCATGGAATTAGTTTTGGTTGATGATTTAACACGGTTTATTCAAATGAATATTTTCAGTATGAAAAGAACTGTTAAAAACAGTTTAAACGAAGAATATGATTTACCTGAAAATTTAGATTTATTAAATAAATGAACTATTTCTAAAATAGAATCTAAAATGATCTATAATTAGGAACATTTGAAAAAATTTGTTTCAAACAAGTGGTAAAAACTACAGAATCATCGGTACCTCTTCATCATGAAGAAATGGTTATTAGATTACTAAATAATAAAGATATTTTACCTTATATGAAAAATTATAGATTTATTCATGTAGGTTTAATTCAAATTGCTTTTAGACCTTTAACCTTAGATGGTTTACCAGAAATTTTATAGCCGCTTTAAGAGATGGTAGAAATTTAAATTGGAAACAATCTCTTATGGGAATAATTCAATCTTGTCTTGCTCATGGTCCAATATATTTTGATGTTTATTCAAATTTATCTTTATCTTTATCTGATATTAATATATTAGATTCTTTAACATTAAATGTTAAAACTCATGGTTATAATTATACTCCTGATACAGAAGTTATATGTATCTCTTATCGTATTTATTATAAACCATTATTTAAACTAAATCCTATGTGTAAAAGAATTGATAAGAAATTAAATGAAACTATTCTTATAGAAACTAATTTTAATAGATCTAATATTACAACTCGTAGATCTATAAAATGAGAAGAAATAGAATTTCCAGAAAATTGGATAATTGAGCAAGCTGTTCCTAGAAATCCTATAATAAATAGAAATTTACAGCAAGTTATTCAAAATAATGAAGGATCTGTTCAAATACAGTTTAATAATGAACAAAGAAGATTATTACCCTCTTCTGTTTATGCTAGATCAAGATCTAGTAATTCTTTTATTTCACCTCTAGATTATATGGTGGATATTCCACAGACTTCTAGAGCTTCTACTTCTCAGATAAAAGAAGAAGAATCTTCTGTACAAGATACAGTAGATGATTTAATTATAAATCAAAATAATATTGTTCATAAAAGTAATTTTCAAAAAGTTAGAGAAACTGATACAGTTTCAGAAATGAATTTTAGTATTTAATGGATAAAACCTTTAAAATTGATTTTACTAAATGATCTCGTGCTAGAGCGAAGATCAATGCAGAATTTTATCTACCCAAATGAGAATCTTTCAGAGATTGGTATTTTAAAAGTTTCTCTGAAGAAGAATTTGAATATATTGTTTCAGAATTTTATAAATTCTGTGAAAATCAAAACAAATTAATACATTTTGTTCCTTGGTTTTTTAAAACTTTTATTGAAACGTCTGTCCTTTTTATTGCTTAAAAAGTACTAGAAAATTCTTTTTTTTTAAAAAAAAAACCTTACATAGCATCGGCCGAACCGTACACATTTGCATAAAAATATTTTAGAACCATTTTAAAATAAAACAATTAACTATATGTTTGAGAAATACAGCCCATACTATAATCTCTCAAAAATCACTCAAAAGAATAAATAAAAAGTCGTAAAAATCTTTAACATGAATCATAATCATAAATGCGGAATGCTAGAAGCGCTGGTCCTCGGGTCGTGTGCGCCTTCAGTCCAGTCAAATCATCCGTCAAGACCTCCCTCAACCTCACCTGCATCTATCACACCTAGTGAGTCTAAAGACTTAACACACCATAATCTTTATAACAAATAATACATATAAAACCAAAAGCAACAGTGAAAAATACTTGTATTTAAAATATCGTTTTCATGAAGATGCATAAACTTCAAACATGAACATTTTCGTAAACCTATTTATGATGCATGAACTTTAAATAAAAACATTTTCATAATGATGCATCAACTTTAAACATAAACATTTTCATGACATGCGAACATAAACCTTAACTTTTCCATTTTTCTTCAACATGACATAACATAAAGCATTTTCATGATCAAAAACATTTTTCCTTTTTCCTTTTCCTTTTCCTTTGTTGAATTCAGATCGTTAATTGTGACTTTCCTTAAACCTCAAAAAGTCGATAGATCCATCTACATGAAACCGCGGTACTAGGCGGCGGGGGACACCAGCAACACTCTCACTGGTCAAATGGGCCCTGGACTATCCTCTTTCGAATAGAAATACGATCGTCGGGGTTCTCTCTGGAGCTTTTTCCCATAAATGGGCTCCCTCTGGGGCCTTTTCCCCTCACGATACTCCCATTCTTACCGTTACCACAAACCGTTACCTCATATTCGTAATACTGGAAATACGATCGCCGGGCTCCCACTGGAACCGTCACCCTCACGATATCTCCAACATTAACGAATTATTCACAATTACTTCATTTCATTCAACGTTTACATTCTCATTACTTTATAAAAATCATGCATAACATATAATTTTGTTTTTGAAACCAAGCATGCAACACGTCTTTTAAATGTAAACCTTAAATCATAAAAAAAATCCATGGACATTTAAAAATCATAATTTAACATGTATGTAATGCCCGAAAAAAAAAGTTGAAAAAAAAAATTAATGTTCTTTGGGTTACTATTCACGCGCTGCGGCGCTAGAATAGTAGCACCTAGCGCTAGAATAGTAGCGCCTAGGCGCTAGGGCTGCGGCAATTTTGGAGCCGCGACGCCAGAAAGTGGTGCTGAGGCGCTAAAACGCGAAAAATCAATATCTAAGTCCACTTTCACCTCCACCAATCATTTCCCTCCTCCTTCACGCAAACCCTCATCCATTTCCTCTCCATTTTCAAACTTCTTTCTAATTTTATGGGAGATATGCTCAAGAAAATTAATAAATGAAGTTAGATTTGTGATCCTCTCATCACGGGCTTCACAAGGATGTAAGTTTTTCCGATTTTTGTTCAAGTTTGGAAATGGGTTGAAATTTAGAATTGATAATTGAGTTGATATTTGAGATATTAAGATGTTGATGATGTTGTATTTGAGTTAGTTTGAATTTAAAATGGATATGAGCATGGTTTCATGTTTTTGTGCAAGATCGGTTTTTATGCCTACTGTATTTCTGGTATGTGGGACGATTCTAGTTGGATTTTGTAAAGCTCTGAGCCTGTCCTCAGAGCCTGCAATCACAGTTCTGGGCACTTAGCTCAGCTTACTTTACTCATCGGACTCCTCCACGCTAGGAAAGTGGAGTTTGTGCCTTCCCAGGATTCGACCCCTCAACCTCCTCAGCAATCTTTTGGAGATACGTACATTTTAGTCGATGTTGATTATGTTTCAAAATGGATTGAAGCAATTGCATGTAGAACTAATGATCATAAAGTTGTTATAAAATTTTTAAAAGAAAATATTTTTAGTCGATTTGGAATACCTAGAGCAATAATTAGTGATGAGAGAAGTCATTTTATAAATAAATCATTTTCTTCTTTCTTAAGAAAATATGGCATTACACATAAAGTTTCTACCCCATATCATCCTCAAATTAATGGTCAAGTTGAACTTGCAAATAGAGAAATAAAACAAATCTTAGAAAAAAAACAGTTAATCCAAATCGAAAAGATTTGTCTTTAAGATTAACTGATGCATTATGGGCATATAGAACTGCATTTAAGACATCATTAGGGATGTCACCATATAGGTTAGTTTTTGGTAAGCATTGTCATTTACCGGTCGAACTTGAACATAAAGCTTATTGAGCAATTAAAGCATTTAATTTTAATTTAGATGATGCATCTAAATTAAGAAAATTGCAATAAAATGAACTAGAAGAATTAAGAAATGATGCATATGAAAATTCAAAGATTTATAAAGATAAAACTAAAGCCTTTCATGATAAAAATATTATGAGAAAGTCATTTGAAATTGGACAAAAAGTTTTACTTTATAATTCTCGTTTGCATTTATTTCCAGGAAAACTAAGATCGAGATGGTCAGGACCATTTATAGTTAAATTTGTTTATCCTCATGGTGCTGTTGATATTGAAAATCCTAAAAATAATGACGTGTTTAAAGTTAATGGGCAAAGACTTAAGCCTTTTATAGAAAATATAATTCTTAATGATGATTTTATGCCTTTATATGATCCACAATAATTGTTTGATATTTTCATTTTTTTTTTGCAAATTCTAGTTCATTTTCCGGTTAAGTGGGGATAACGGTACTCCGTGACTATCTAAGTCGGTTTTTTTCAGTTTTCCCAAAATAATTGAAATATATAATAATAATAATA
>NC_133314.1:9824015-9875709 GCF_012295235.1 Primulina huaijiensis | reverse complement strand
ATATATATATATATATATAAATCGGTATATGAGTTTGTTTTTAAAATGAATATGTCTGTATATTTGAATATATAAAAAGAATAAAGAATCTAGGTTGTGATTTTCCGATAAATTTTATTACTAAGGGACTAGTAATAAGATAGTGTGGGGGTGTGATGAAACTTAAAATTAATAATTTATTATATGTTAAAACCTATATTTTAAAATTTAAGTTTCATTAAAATTATAAAATTATGTTATTTTAGTATTGTGTGTTTATATTTAAATGTCTAACTAAGTATGTTTTATTTTTAGGTTTTCTACGCGTTGGTAAAATAATGATAACTCAAGCTATAAAATTCAAATGGAGGTGATTCAAACATTTTTGGAATTCTTGAGAAATTATCTACAATTTTGCAGAGACATGATTGCCTAAAAAGTTGGTTAAGATGATCAAATTGTGAAAATATCAAAAGGAGGACAAATTTACTTTCACGATTATCAGCATATAGTAAAAAAATCATAACTATTTCAATATTTAACCAAATGAGGTGAACCAAGTAGCCAATTTATTTACAGACAATTCCCCACATGTTTGCTGTTTTGAGCAGAGTCAAATTCGGTGATTAAAGTCGTGGAACAAAGCATTGAAAGAAGGGACATGTAATTGAAGTTGGAGGAGACAAAGACTACTATTACAACTACATTGCATTAATAGAATTTTTGACCCTTTCTCTCATTTGGCCTATAAATAGAGGCATTGTGCTAGCTTGAAAATCATTCTATCTCATTGTAAAATATAGTGTGAGTGTGTATAAAAGTTCTAAGTTCCAATATATTTTTCATTTTCCAAATTATTAGTGATGTTTTTAGTGTTGATCAAAAGTAAGTTCATGCAAAGCTAAATCTATTATGTCAAGGTGAAGAGGATGAATTCTTGGTGAAGTAAGATTGTTTATATTTTGTATATTCTTTCTTTATTTCTTTTCATTTTGCTAATTTCTTTTTATTGTAGGTATAAAAATGAATTATTTGTTGTTATCAATTTACATCAAATGCTTGATACCATTGAAGTGGTTATCTTGATTTGTTGTTTAATTTTGATACAATAAATATTCCATCAATTATTATTGTTANTTAAGGATTTTACCCGAATATCGGTGGTTGGTCGATGACGGAGGAACGGAGACGATTAAGGTATTAAAGTTTTAAAATTTAAAATTTATTTTAGTCAAGAAAATATTTATTTTTAAATATTTTTAGAATTATTGCTTTTTAAGGTCAAATTTAAAGTAATTGGAGAGAGCAATGAATTTTATGTATTTTATAGGGAGATTTTTGAAAAGATGTATTTTTATATCTTTTAATTTAAGGTCTAATGATTTTATTAACCTTAATGGGCTTAATTAATTAATTAAAAAGCTTGGCTTAATTAAGCCCATTAATTGAGTGTTTAGAAATTTTTTAAAATTCTTTTTAAAAGAGTTTACACACACCTAAAACACCAAAACACACACACACCAACACACCGAAACCCACACACACAACACACGAATTTAAAAGAAAAAGAGAGCCTTGGCCGAAATTTCAAGGGTTTTGGAAGGAGGAAAGTTTTGATTTTTTTCCTCGTTCGTTCTTCGACTTTCTCCCTCGTTTTTCCTTCCAACAACGATCACCCGACTCCCGAGTATCCCAAGGTGGGGTTTTGGAGGGGTTTTGACAAGAGAAAAGGGTAGAAAAAAATAGAAATCGTCCTCCGTTCGTCACCGACTTCCACCGCTACGGTATTCATATTTCGAGCGTTGTAAACGCAAAGGCACGTTTTCTAAACTCTTTTAACATCATACAAATCATATTATGCATGATTTAATTGTTTTTCGATGAAAAAAAATAGGTGTTCGATTATTTTACGATACGTTACGTATTTTTCAAAGCTCTCACGATTCTATGCTTGTTTTGAAATCGTTTTTGATTCCAACAGACACGCTGCCAATACATGATAAAATATGATTGATTATGATTAAAACATGATAAATTTATAGAAGGAAATAGGCTGGAACAACCGTGAAAAAAAAAAAATAAATAAGAGGGTCGTAGGTGTTATGGTGGTGCAAAATTCAAATGGTTCGGTCCCTTTGCATGGGGCACGGGTCTGGACAGGGTCTTGTTGGGGGCTTGTCCAGGGTCAGGTTCGAAGGCTAGGTAGGGTCCTATGGCGGCTAGGGTTCGATTTCTAGGCTGTGGAATGAGTCCACCCGAAGTGGGACTCCTCCCATGCAAGTTCACGCACATCTACTGCAAGGGGGGGCTGCGGCTTGGTAGGGACTGGGCTGGGTGGCCTGGTCGGTACTCTCGGATGGTTCAGAGAGGGGGTGGAAGGGACAAGGCTCGGTGGTGGCTCAGACGAGGAGACCCACGCGAGAAGAAGAAGCACTCCCGTTGAAGAAGAGGCGCGCAGCTCGTTCTTGTTTCAGGAGGTCCGATGCTTGGCTCCAGGGCTTGGGCTGGTCTGGGTAGGGTCTGGGCATGGTCCAGGGATGCTGAGGGTCGTGTGGGCTCGGTGTTGGCTCGGCTGGAAGGGTCCAGGTTTGGCTAGGAGACTTGGGCGTGAGGTTCACCATAGGTGCAGAATTTGGGTTAAGTTTCAGGTGGGTTTCAGCGAGCTAGGGGATGGTTCTTTTGGCTGGGATTGGTCATTAGGGTCCCTAGGTGGGTTGGCTCGGGTTTGGCTCGAGGTGGCTCTAGCGTGGCTCGAGTAAAAGGAGAGATGGCTCGGTGTGTCCTCATATGTGTCAATTTCGAATTTAATTAGACTAAAATTGAATTCATGGGTCCACGGGTGTTGATCATGACTTGGAAGGGTATAATAAATAATAAAAATGCTATGTTAAAAATTTGGGATCAAAATATTGAGTTTTGGATTTATCCGGGATTTTATCGCCGCACGAAACGCTAATTAAAAAAATGAATTGGAAAGCCTAGTTTTAAGCTTTATAAAATTATGAAAAATTATATTTAAGCTTAAATAATTATTAAATATCTAAGTTTTTAATTTGGGAATTTTATATTAAGGTTTGGTTTAATTCGGGATTAAAACGCGTTAATATGTCTTATTTAAAGATTAATTTAAAAGTCATCGATTTAAGCCAAATAAAAATATGCAAAAATTCATGTAAGCTTATATAATTATTTAGAATAATCCCATGTCATTAAAAGTTAGAAAAAGATAAATTCGAGAATTTTTACGTATAGGGGCAAAACGGTCTTTTTACACTTAAGAAAATACTAAAACGCTTGGCAGCGTCCCGAAGGATCATAACGCATGTTAAATGATATTTTATGATTTAAAATGATTATTTTGATGATAATATGTTATTTTAAGATTTTTGGTAAAGCTGTGCAATTTTTATCTTTAAAATGCTATTTTTGAAAAGTTGTGCTATTTCATGATTTTTAAAGAAAAAAAATATTGTGAGGGATGTGAATTGACTGTGACAAAAGATATGATTTATGATATATGATTTTGTGGGGATAACGTGAGAGGAAAAGGCCCTAAAGGGAGCCCATTTACGGGAGAAGGCCCCAGAGGGAGCCCATACGTGGGAAAAGGCCCCAGAGGGAGCCCGTTTATGGGAGAAGGCTCCGGAGGGAGCCCTGACGAACGTATTTCCACGGTGGAGCCTAGTGCACATCCCCATGGGCCATGTGGAGCTGAAGACTGATCAGTCGACCAAAGGATAAAAGCTAGTCACTTTCAATGATCAAACTTCACCCAAAAAGGATATATGATTGAAATCTTATGATAAAAATGATTTTTATGATATATAATTTATGATGAGGATTAAAGCTATTTTTAAAATGATTTATTTATGTTCAAAGCTTATTTTTAAATGATTTGTTTTAAGGATTTATTTATTCTTAAAAGTTATTTTTAAAATGTTTTTACGATTTGTGATATTATTATGATTAAATGATTTTTACATGATTTTAAAATAGTTTATTTATTTTCAAAAGCTATTTTAAATAAAAATAGGATTTTTAAATGCATGTGCTTGTATATGTATTATTTGTTATCTATGTTTAGAACGTGCTGAGTCATTAGACTCACTAGGTTTGTATGATGCAGGATTTGATGATTTTTGGAGGCGGTGACGAGTGAGTCGATCGAGTGCAACAGTACACACCCGAGGGCCTTTATGTTTCCGCACTAGTTTATTAGATTTAAGATTTAAAGATTTATGTTAATGATTTTTATTAGAGAATTTTTATACTTTACTTTTTATTGTTAGTTATCTTTTCAAAGGACAATTTAGGATGTTTTGGTTAGGTGATGATTTAGGAATTATTTTATGCACTTGAGTTTTAAATTGTTAATTTATTAGGATTCATGATTATGTTAAATTATTTTATTTAGAAAATTTAAAGTTATGGTTTAGATATTAGGAAAAAAAAATTTCGAGGTCGTTTCAATATATTTCATTTAGACGATAGCGTGGCTCTGGCGATTGTTCTAAATGAAATATTATGATATCTAACAATCTAACATTTACTTTATCGCAACTAACTTTTACTTTCCGCATCTAACATTTACTTTCTCGCAACTAACTTTTACTTTCCGCATCTAACTTTTACTTTCCCGCAACTAACTTATTAAATCATATATTTCATTTAGGCAATAGCGTGGCTCTGCCGGTTGTTCTAAATGAAATATAATGATTTAATTTAAAATTTATTTTATGCAGTTATATATTTATATAGTTATATATATAATCATAGGTACTATATATAAAATATCGGTGAATTCGGTATTTTCTATAGTGGGAACTATATTATATTAGGTGTGTGTTTAAATATTTAATTTTCTTGGAACCATTATTTATGGTGGTTTCCTTTGTTTTACTTTTAGTTAAACAATATTGCATAAACCAAGAATAAATCCTCGAGCCTTTACAAAATTTATAATTTGTAAACTTCGTTCTTGCATTTGGTAATCTATAAATTAATAAATTTAAACTTAAAATAACCTCTTTGTGGATCGATCTCGTACTTACGAAATATATTACTTGCAGACAAACTACACTTGGGTGAATTATAATTTAAACAGTAGCACATGTAGGTTAGAAAAGGGCTAGAATGAGAGGCTAAAGTTTCGAGAATCGGTTAAGGTTTATTGCATATAAGGGTTTGGTTTTGGCACTTGTGAGGGAAGGCTGCGTTTGGGCTGTCCAGCAATGATCAAGGCCCTGTGTTGGGTCCATTCATGATTCTAGAGAGGCCTAGTATGGCTGAAAACAATGTTAGAATGATAGGTAAGCGTTGAGGGCTCGGTTGGGGCCTAGGGCGCGCGATTTTCGTGAAAGAAAGGGAGAAAGACGGCGCATGGTGGGTTGTCCACGGGAACTAGTGTGTGAGCGGTCCAGTAGGGTCCTAAGAGGGTGTCTAAAGGGCTGGAGTTGGTCTAGCTAAGGGCTGGTCGAAGGTGGCTCGAGGGAAAGTTGGTCCGCAACGCAAATCATGGGAAAAACATGCGGTTTGGCTAGGGCTGAGGGAAAATGCCAGACCATGGCTCACAAGGGTGGAATAGGGTCTAGTAAGTCGTGGTTCGAGTTTGGGAAAAAATTATTAAATTTCGAGTCAATTCGAGCTATAAACGGGATTATGGTTTAGCGAGTAAGTTGAATAAATCGATTGTCATGAGTTTACGTTTAAGAAAATTAGTAGAATTCAAAAATAAGGTTATGATATGATGGTTCGGGATAGGCTCGAGTCAAGAAATGTAGGAAAAAGTCAAAAACGAGAAATTCGGGATCCAGGAGTAAAATGATCATTTTACGTCCTGGTAGTTCGAATGTCCTCGCAGTATGTTGAGGGGTCATAATACATGTTAAATGATTTTTAAAATGATTATGATTAATTTATGATATTTTTACGATAAATGCTACACTTGAGCGCTTTTCACGTAAATGCTTATTTTACAATTTTTGGAGGATATAATACATTATAAATGAAAGGAAAGGAAAAATATTTTGAAGGATGTGAATCGACTGTGACTCAGAGGATTTGTGGGGGATCCATCTTATAAAGGGGTGGTGAACTTACTTTGTTTTAGGCCACAACCTAATGACAAGAGTTGATGATGCCCGACCGCCAGATACCATGGTTTATAAAAGGGGATCAGTTACGGGTGCCCGGATGCGCAACGAAAGTTTTAAAAAAAAACATATTTTCAATATCAAAACCGAGCACCCCACTAGATGTGTAGCAAATAAGAAAATAAAGCACAAAATGTCATACATAGTGTGTTTAGTATTTTTACCCCTCAATAACAAAGATTGATTATTGGCTCCAACCTAGTTGTAAACAACTTGGCTCTTGAAGGGATGACTCAATCTACAAGCTTCCAAGAGCAAACATTTCTCAAATGATTCTTTCCTTCAAAATTAGGTCCACCACTAACTAGGAAGATCCCCTCTAATTTTGCACTAGAAAAATTAGAAGATTTTTCTTTGAGCAGATAATGCAATCCTCAACATTTGAAGAAGCAAAAAAATGAGAGGAATGGAATGTCAAAATTTCGGCCATCACTGTGCTTGAGGAGAGAAGGATTTTCTTTGTTGTGTAAAACGTTTATTGAAAAGTTGTCTCCCAACTCTTCACCTCCCCATGCATGTGTTTGGGTTTGTAACTTTTACAAAGCCCATGGACTTTTATTTAAATATCTCAAACACATTTGAGATCAATTAAATCTTTACTTGAATTTACTCAAGCCCACTAGTTGAATAATTATTTTCAATTAAGCTCTTCAAGACCCAATATTATTTAATTAATTCAACACTTGAATTAATTTAATTATTTGGACTACTAGGTTCCACTATTGTTTAATTAATTTAAAACTTGAATTAATTTAATTTAGTCCATAACAATGTTTATGAAAATCACAATTTTCAAATACATTATTTATTTGAGCCAACTTTGCATTTAGTACACTTCCACAAATTAAAAGTTACATGTTGTAACTGCTGCTCGAAGAAACGAGACATCCCCTCTAACGCATCTGGTGGAGGTGGTGGGGTGGTGCATTCCCTTGATGGTTCACACTGTTCTCTGCTTGATTCTCATTAACAGAGGCACGTCTATGAGGCATTTTATCTGAACGTTTTTCAAATTCTAACGTAACCAACATGCATTTAAATCTAATTTTTATAATCATGTGACATATCCTAACTTATTTTTCAATTTAAGCATGCAAAGCATATACACTCAAAAAGCTAGTAAACGTGTAACGTAAACATATAATTCATGTCATCATGCAAGTAACATCATATTGCATCACATAAAGTATGTAAAACTTACAAATTTGAGGCTTGATGACTGATCTTTCCGACGCTGATGGTGGCACAACCCTTTACAGGACCTTTGCTATGATACCAACTGAAACGTTGCTATTCGTTTTGCTTCAAAGTACTAGAAATATTTTTTTTTACTCTCATAATTCGACCGAACACTTAATCAAATTATATAAAATACTTTGACACCATTTAAAAATAAATCAACCAACTAATATTTGAAAATCAAAGGAAATAGTTTAACATAAAACCAAACCTAAACAGCTATAATTTAAAAATGTAACCCATACTAAACTTCACAAAAATCTCTCAAAAAGCATAAATAAATAGTCTTAAAATCTTTAACTTAAATCATAAATTGAATGTGGAAAGTAGAAGCGCTGGTCCTCGGGTCATGTGCACCTTAAGTCCAGTCAAATCAGGCATCCAAACCTCCCTCAACATTATTATCATACTCACTTTCATCAATCACACCTAGTGAGTCTAAAGACTCAACACATCATATTCTTGATACCAAATACTACATATAAAACCACAAGCAACAGTGAAAAAAAACTTATACATAAAAATGACATTTTCATGACATGCATAAACTTTAACCATACACATTTTCATAAGCATTTTCATATCATCTTCAACATATTCATATACATATTATGATCAACATATATGTATTTTTTTTTCTTTTCGTTGAATTCAGATCGTTAATTGTGATTTTCGTGTTCATCTACGTCTACGTGTTGGGCGATGAATCCATCAACATGTAACCACAATACTGGGCGGCAGGGACATCAGCAACACTCTCACCGGTCAACTAAGCCTTGGCCTTACGTATTAACATATCATCGTATACATATCCGTATCCAAGGAAATACGATCGTCGGGGCTCCCACTAGGACCGTCACCCTCACGATATCTCCAACATATCCTCGTATTAGTCACAATTACTTCACTTCCTTCAACGTTTCATATTCTCGTCACTTTATAAAATTTAAACATGCATATAACGTTTTTCTTTTAAACCAAGCATGCACATGTCTTTTAAATGTCCACGTTAAATCATAAAAATTCATAAACATTTTAAAAATAACTTTTTAAACATATACATATCCATGAACATTTAAAATACTCATATTATAATATAAAACAGCAATCAAAGCACTGTCATGACGTTTACTAATTTCCGAATGTAAAATTACCGTTTAACCCCTAGACCTAAAATTTCTCTTTTTTGACATTTTCTTAATTTTATTGACTCTAACGTATCCCAAATAATTATTTAAGCTTAAATTAAAATTCCAATAATTTTATTTAGCTTAAATACTATGCTTTTTAATTAATTTGTAATCAATCGTTTTGAAGGCGTTTTAATCCCGAAAAATTCCAAACTTTAATATAAAATTCCCATATTTAAAACTTTCACTTTTTATAATATTTTAGCCCTCGTGAACCACGACTCGACCCCCGTAAGCCGTGTTTCGATTTATTTAGCAAAGGAAAACCCTAACTTGACCTATCTTTTTCAACCCCGAGCCATGTCCCGAATTCCTCGAGCCACCCTCGAGCCATACTAGACCAGACCCTGACCAACCTCTTAGGACACCCTCCTGGACCCTTGGAACCCATAGACTAGACCCCTAGCTCAAAATCGAAGCAATACATTCACAGCTTGCCACAGACGAGAACCCTTCATTCCATGGACTCCACGTTTTACTCGCCTAGGACTCTAGCCAACCGATCCAACCTTGAACCAGCCTGTTGTGCACTCACCTAGGACCCCAAAGAGTCACCCTAGCCCAACCCTGAGCCCCTTAGCCCCTGGACGCCTGCGAAGCCTGCGCATGTGCGAGTGTTTCCCGGGTGGGAGTCTTAGCAAGCTAAGACTCCTTCTTTAGCCCATGACTCGAGTCCTACAATGGTTAGGACTCTTTCGTTGACCCTTCCCAGACCCTGGCTAAGCCCTGACCCAAGCCAAGACCAAGTTGAGCCCTTATGACCCATAGCCAAACCCCTCCTCCACAACATGACAGCAACTTGATACCAGCTTTGTGTTTCGTTTTGTGCAGCATTTGTTACTTGTTTCTAGGGCTCTAAACTCATGTAAAACAATGCTTGATCATAACCTATATCATGACAGCCCCTTAACACATACAAAACATGATTTTTGAAATCAAAAACACAAGTTTAGAACACATATGCACGAAGTTAAGAAAATTCAACTTGTGTGCCATGTTTTTCCTTCAAAATAAGTTTAGATGATTAATATGGTGTGATAGATGTTGAAGGAAAGAAATATGCATGCCTTTGCGTATTTAACGCACGATTATTTGTTGACGAATCAAAGAATGATGAAGACGGAACCATGGCTTGAAATCGTTGAAGATCTCTTCAAATTTTTCCACTTAAATTGTGTGTGTGTCGTGTGATATTGGGGAGGGGATTTTCTGAAAGTGGCGTGTAGTATGTAAGTTTGGGGTGGGGTTTTTTTGTACTTTAAATAGCTTTAATTAATCAATAATAAATCTTCGGCCCATTAAGTAGGTAATTAGGCCCATTAGTGCTTAATTAAAGATTAAAAAATAATTTTGTTTAGGAAAATTTGTGAATTTATTAGCCGGATTGCTATTACGTTCGTATTTTTGTTGAAAAACCAACAACGATAAAATTTACGTCACGGCGTATAAAATCACCTCAAAATCTCTTATTTTCAAAAATAAGAAAAAGCATCAATCATATTTTAAATAATTAAAAAAAATTATTTAATAAAAAAATTTTCTATTTTTTCAGCCCTCGAACTCCGTTCCTCGATCGCAACTCGAATAATACTTAAAATACAGTTTTATATATAATGAAAATAAAATCCTTTTTTACATATAATCATGCATGTCACATAATCAATTAATTTGCCATTTTTCATATTTCCTAGATTTGCATGCAGTTGGATTACTTCGTCTTAATTTTGGACCTTATAGCCGCATACCAGAAAAGCTACAGTGTACAATTGTCGGAAGAATGTTGACGTGTCTAACAGATATAATTATTTGAACGCATTTATTATTACTTTTGAAAGAAAAGTCCATAAATAGCCGAGAATATCATCTGAGAAAGAATCTAACCTTTGTGCGCACATTCATTCTTGAGTCAAAAAGCTTTCAAAAATCAGTTACAAGAAGCTCTTGCTTATTAGATTTATTCATATCTTTCATGCTATACTTAGAGCTTAAGCACAAACATTCATTGTTGTAATATTCGATCTTTTAGAGATCAGTTGTGCTTAGAAATTACATCAGTTGAGTACAGATAAAATTGTATTGATACTAAGAGTTTCAGTTTTGGCATGTTAAGTCTAACCTGAAGTGGGTTTGTACAAAATATTGTATAGATCAAAGCCTTTTAGTAAATATCCTACCATCGAGATAGAAGGGGTGACGTAGAGTGTTTGAAGTCTCCGAACATTCACAAATCTTGCGTCCTTTATTCACAGTTTTATTTTGTGAGAACCCGGAAAATTCGATCCGAAGCAAATCACATTTCAGCTAACTTAACTCGAGAAAATGGCTTCAAAGTTTGCAGATTAACTCAACATGAAGCCGAGCTGCGGATAACCGCATCCATTGAAGTATTGTCACTAGAAGAAAAACCCCAGCTCAAGGACTCGATCTTTCAGCTCAAAACAGCTCAACCAAGCTTGTCCTAACAAGACTAAAAAAGGAGCTAAAAGATGAGCCAAGGGATTGGACAAACTTATTATGCAAGAAACAACCTTTGAAATAACCAAGGAAGAAGCTAAAGGATGAGTTAAAGGTTAAGACACATTAATGATGCAAGAAATGACTCTATAGGAAACCAAGGTGACTCTTGAAGCTTGCATGGAATTTTGAACCACAATTAAGGCTAACCTTGGACTTGAAGAATGCATGAAACTTTGGAATCCAATAATGGCAAATCTTAGCCCTCAAGAAATCGGCCAAATGGGGTAGGAGGAAGGTCTCTCTTGCACCTATAAATAAGACATCAAGGTTGAGAGAAAAACCATACCAAAAAGCCTCCAAGTTTCGGCCCTCACCCTCCACAAAATTCTCCAAAATTTTGGCCAAGTCAAGAAAGGAAGAGAGAAGGAAATTTCGTGCTGTCAAGTACTAAGAAACTACGTCGAAGGGCTGCTCAATCGAAGACAGCATTTGTTGAGGTTACGTCGAAGTGCTGCTCGATTTTGGAAAGGAAGCTTTGTACAAGAATACTGCAAATTCTGTAAGTGGGCTTTTGTTACATATTTTGTTGGATTTTTAAACTTTGATATAAATAATGTGACATGCATATATGTGTGTCCTTATTTTCAAAAATGACTATCTGGTTTGTTTAAAATTACGATCGATTATGTGTTTCTTCTATGCTTCGAATTCCTTTGATTCCGCTGTGTCCATATGAAAACTCTGAAATATGAAAATCTGAAAAGTTCTTACTGTTACTTCTGAATTCTTTTTACACTGTTACAATTCAATTTGAAATGGGACGAGAATTGTGATTCTGTCTGGCCCACAATGGTGGGTATAAAACCATTTCTATTTGGCCCCCAATGGTGGGTATAAAACCCTTTCTGTCTGGCCCCCACCGGTGGGTATAAAACCGAGTTCTGGCCTCACCCCTTAGAGGACTAACATATTGGGGACAATTTGACCATGGAAATGAGATGAGTAATAGTGTTATGTTTGTTCTGAAATGATCTGAATTGTTTCTGTTTTGTTTGATAAGTTTCGTCTTTCATTCGATTCGTTTCCGTCTTGTCAAATTAAGAATATTAAGTTTTGAAAGTATGTTAAAGAAAATTTTTAAAGAATTAAGTTCTATATGTATCTTTTGAATCAATCGACCCGCCACTTGCTGAGTGTTTCCCAAAACACTCACCCCTTACAAATTTCAGATAAAGATGAGGAACAACTGAATGAAGAGGAGCAGGAAGCGTTCTGGGGATGGTGATCGATAGAAAAGTTTCCGGAATTTTAGACTTTATTTTCCTTTTGTTCAGTTTCTGCAATTGCAACTCTGATGTAATTTTATTTCTATTGTCATTGTAAAGACAATGTCTAAATTATGGAAAGACCGGTTTTTGGCATTTTGATACGAGACTTAATTGTTTTCAAGTATTTGTTAAACAATTCCGGATGTCACCGACGCTTCGGATACGGGGCGTGACATTTAATTGGTATCAGAGCCGCCAGGTTCATAATTCCGCTGGGATTTGATAGACAAAATTTGACGAAGTCAAATTTTGGCAAAAGCCTAGTGTATCCCAATCTGAATCCAACTTTCATTTGTTCCCTAAACTTTCGATCAACTTCAAAAAATCTATCCCTTCAATCTTTTCGCAACTCTTAGTATCAAAAATTTTCCACGTCAACTTTGTTCTATTATTTGTGCTTTTCTATCCTTTATACGATTATGATATTTTACTTCGATTTTATCCTAGGACATGGCTGCTCCACGTACTCGCGCTGATGCTGCCCTTCGTATGCGTCAGCTTACCATCGATAATCAAGCTAGGGAGATAGCAATTTTGAAGGCGCAACTGGCCAAGGAGAAACTTGAAAAGCAGGAACTTAGTGAAATCAGGCACATACTAGAGAGTGACGTGCAGCGATTTACTCATCACTTGGACTTGGCTGAGAGCCAACTTCTACAGATACCGACTGATTCGGCTCGCATTGCGCGCTTAGCTTCACTAAAAAAGGATCTGCTGGAAAGAGTTGAGACAGAGAGAGAGAACGCTACTCAGGCTTGTCAGCGTCAGAAAGATTTCAGCGCCAAGCAAGAGCGGTACATCTCAAAGCTCCACGGCACTGTGGACAGACTCCAAGATCAGAACAAATATTTGCACCTGGTAATAGAAAACATGAAGGAAGAGGAAGAAGCACCGATGGAGGTAGTTGATGACGACATTGACAGCGACAGCGATGGAGGAGAGATGATAGACTAGATTAATATCAAGATTATAATAAAAATATTTGGATTGTAATGAAATTGTGATTAAGAAAATATTATGTACTGAAGTATTTTTAAATGAAACTTTCTATTATCTTATTGCATATTAAAAAAAAAATTGGATGAATATACTATCAATAAAATTGTGTTTTTATCCTTTATAGGAAAACAAACATAGATCTTCAAAGCATTATAAATGAGCTTCAAAAACAACTTCAGGAAAAGGATACAGAAATTAAAACACTGAAAGAAAAAAATGAAAAACTTGAGAGAGACAACTACCAGCTGGAAGGGAATAACATATGTATGATGGAGGATCTTCGTGAAGCCAGAGAGGAAGAAAAGAAACTACGCGAGGACGTTAGACGTTATGCTGCCTATCATCTAGAGTCGGAGCGTCGACACGAGATCACCAAGCAAGAGTTAAACAAAGCTCAGGATAGGATTCTTACACTCCAAATCCGGGATGACAGCCTTCTCAAAACACAACGCCGTCTTAAAGAACGGATCGAAGAACAAGAAATTGATGAAAAAGTAAGCCAATCAACAATACAGGAACTTCAGGAGTAAGTAAACAACCTTGACCACCACAACACACAGTTGCAAAATCATATTGATCAGCTGCAGAATAACCTGATCAATATGGAGGAACTCTTGGAAGAACTCGAAGCTAACAAAGAAGAAAATCCTATTGTAGAAGAGGAGATTAATGAGGCAGTAGGAGACGGTGAAGTCATAGACGAGTAGAGAGAGAGCCCTAGATTAGACATCGATTGTGTCTAGAACTATTAGATTAATCAATTGTTTTGAAACTTTTGATTGTATGAATTTCAAGATTTAATGGAATTATTTTAATTTTACATTATGGAAAATAAATTAATAAAATATATGTTTATAGGATATGGCAGGCAGACCACCCCGAAACAACCGTAACCCTCGTGGTGCCAACCAAAATGAAAATCCACCACCACCAAGAGTGAATCTCAGTCAAGAAGACATGATCGCGATAGCTACCATTGTAGCCGCTACGTTGCAAGGAATCGTGAATCCCCTTGCGAACGCCATACAGCCACCACCTGAACCATTATGAATCTCTCAGGAGGAATCGAGTCCCGACTTTCGATGGGAACCCGGATCGAGAAATCAGCCATAACTGGCTTAAGAATGTCGAATCACAACTACACTTACTGGAAGTACCTGAAGAATTGAGAGTGGAGGTCGTGACACCATTTTTGGAGGACAGAGCACGAAAGTGGTGGGAACCTGTGTCACCATCTCTAGCTGAAGTAGAAGAAATCACGTGGCAGAGTTTCAAGATAGAATTTTTGAAACAATACTACCCAGCCGAATTTCGTCTGCAGAAGTTGAGCGAGTTCGAAAACTTCAAACAGGCTCCGGGCATGACAGTGATGGAATACACTTCACAGTTCAATGAACTGGGAACCTATGTCCCAACGATCATGTCTGATGAAACGCTAAAAATGCATCGTTTTAAAAAGGAACTCAACAGCCGTATTCAGTCAGCTTTGGCAGTATTCAAGCCAAACAGTTTTGCGGATTTGATGGGCGCTGCAATGAGCGCAGAAACAGATATCAAACGCCACGAGGAAGAAAATAAGAAAAAACGACTGATGGTCAATCAATCAACTCAGAATGGTCCCAAGTTTAAGAAGCCAAATTATTCAAGAGGGCCTTACGAAGGAAGTTTTGGCAATACTGGCAATAAGGAAGGGAAGTGGTGCGACACCTGTAAACAGTATCATACAGGAGAATGCCATTGGAAGACAGGTGCATGTTTCAAGTGTGGACAGGTGGGTCATAGAATCAAAGATTGTCTAGATAACAAGAAAAGGGGATGGGACCCAACAAGCAACATGAGAACAAGACTAATGCGCGGGTGTACGCGATAACTTAGGAGGAGGCTGATAACACCAACGAAGTGGTAGCAGGTACCATCTTACTCAATGAAATGTCTGCATATACTTTGTTTGATTGTGTTGCCACACATTCATTTGTGTCTAGAAGGTTTGCTAAGAAGCTTAAACTTGAACATGATACTCTTAATGAACCATTAAGAGTGGCAACACCGGCAAGCAAAATAATAGAGACACACAAAGTATACCGAAACTGTAAAATTTGTATCAGCAAACGAACTTTTGAAGTAGAATTGATTCAACTCAATATGGTTGAGTTTGACATCATCCTTGGAATGGACTGGTTAGCTAAAAACCATGCCATAGTAGACTGTCAAAAGAAAGAAATTAGACTCCAGACTCCGACCAAAGAGGAAGTCGTATATCACGGAGAATCCAAAGGAAGAAAATCTCTGCTATCTGCCTCACAAGCCTGGAAGGCCATTAGAGGAGGAGATGAAATTTATCTGGAAATGATCAATGAGATTAAAGAAGAAGAAGTCAAAAAGTTGGAAGATATTCCAATTGTTCAGGATTTTCCAGATGTCTTTCCCAAGGAATTACCGGGTGAGATACCCGATAGGGAAGTGGAATTCGAAAGTAATTTGGTCCCTGGTGCTGCACCAATCTCAAACGCACCATACCGAATGGCTCCAGCCGAATTTAAAGAGTTAAAGGAACAACTTCAGGAATTACTGGACAAGAAGCAGATTCGTCCCAGTGCTTCCCCGTGGGGAGCCCCAGTACTATTCATCAAAAAGAAGGACGGGAGTATGAGGCTATGTATTGACTACCGGGAGTTAAACAAGATCACCATAAAGAATAAGTACCCACTCTCGAGAACAGACGATATTTTTGATCAGCTAAAGGGAGACAAAGTTTTCTCAAAACTCGACCTAAGATCTGGTTATCATCAACTGAAATTCAAAACTGAGGATATCCCTAAAACTGCTTTTAGGACAAGATATGGACATTACGAATTTACAGTAATGCCTTTTGGTTTAACAAATGCTCTTGCAGCATTCATGGACCTGATGAATCGAGTGTTCAAACCGTACCTCGACAGGTTTGTGGTTGTTTTTATAGATGATATCTTGGTATACTCACCAAGTGGGGAAGAACACTGAGAACATTTGCGTCTCGCATTGCAAACACTGAGAGAAAAGGAACTATATGCCAAATTCAAGAAGTGTGAATTTTGGTTAAAAAGTGTGGCATTCCTAGGACATATAATTTCTGAATTTGGGGTGTCAGTAGACCCAAAAAAAGTAGAGGCAATCAAGGATTGGCCACAACCGAAGACAGTAACTGAAGTAAGGAGTTTTCTTGGTTTAGCTGGCTATTATAGGAAGTTAGTGGAGGGGTTTTCGTCAATTGCCATTCCTCTTACTAAACTTACTCAGAAGAACTCAAAATTCATTTGGAATGAATCATTTGAGAAGAGTTTTGAAACCCTGAAAACAAAACTCGCAACTACACCAGTATTAATCCTCCCTGAAGATGGCAAGGACTTCACAGTATATAGTGACGCTTCAAAAGGAGGATTAGGGTGTGTACTTATGCAAGAGGGTCAGGTAATTGCTTATGCCTCACGGCAACTAAAACCTTATGAGTAGAATTACCCCACTCATGACTTGGAATTAGCCGCAGTGGTATTTGCGCTTAAAATCTGGAGGTACTATCTTTATGGAGTAAAATGTGAAGTTTTTACTGACCACCAAAGCCTCAAGTACATTTTCACCCAAAAAGAATTAAATATGAGGCAAAGAAGGTGGATGGAACTTCTAAAAGATTATGATTTGGTAATCAATTATCATCCGGGTAAGGCAAATAAGGTGGCAGATGCTTTAAGCCGAAGAAACTTTGGAAAAGTAAGCTTATGTTCACTATCGGCACAATCAGGACTCCAGGAAACCATCAAATTGAAGCAGAACCAGGACACCTCCATCTTTAAAATTAAGGAACAAATCCAAGAAGGAAAACTTCCAGAATTTCAAATTGATGAGAATGGTATCCTTTGGATGGAAGGACAATTGTATGTGCCCGATGTCGATGGAATTCGAGAAGAAGTAATGACCGAAGAACGTAAATCGAGATTTTCAGTACATCCAGGAAGCACCAAAATGTACAGAGACCTGAAAAACATCTACTGGTGGAATGGAATGAAGAAAGACGTAGCCGTTTTTGTTTCCAAATGCCTAACCTGTCAACAAGTCAAGGCAGAACATCAAAGGCCTGGAGGATTTTTGCAGCCATTAGAAATACCAACATGGAAGTGGGATAACATCTCCATGGAATTTGTATTCGGACTACCAAAATCAAGACAAGGTCATGATGGAATTTGGGTAATCGTTGACAGATTGACGAAGTCTGCACATTTCTTACCGGTACGGATGACTTACAACCTGGATAAACTCGCTACCTTGTATATGGACAATATAGTGAGGCTACATGGAGTCCCGACAAGTATACTGTCTGACAGAGATCCAAGATTTGTATCAAGATTCTGGAAAAGTTTTCAGAAGGCCATTTGAACCAAAGTAACTCTAAGTACGGCTTATCACCCACAAACTGATGGCCAAACCGAGAGAACAATTCAAACCCTGGAGGATATGCTGAGAGCATGTGCATTGGATTTTTCTGGAAATTGGAGTGAACAGTTACCCCTTATAGAGTTCGCCTATAACAACAACTATCACAGTAGCATCGAGATGGCTCCGTATGAAGCTTTGTACGGGAGAAAGTGTAGGTCGCCTCTATATTGGGACGAAGTCGGAGAAAAAGCTGTTACCGGACCAGAACTTGAACAAATTACCGTTGACAAAGTAGCCATAATCAAGGAAAGACTCAAGACAGCCCAAGATAGACAAAAAAGCTGGGCAGATTTGAAGAGAAGACCGTTGGAATTGGAGATCGGTGAAAAGGCTTATGTCAAGGTCTCTCCCATGAAAAGAGTAGTTCGGTTCATTAAATCCGAAAAGTTAAACCCGAGATATGTGGGACCGTTCGAAATATTAGAAAAGGTGGGTACCTTAGCCTACCGTTTTGCTTTGCCGCCTGATATGTCCAGGATTCACAATGTTTTCCACATCTCACAGCTGAGGAAATATGTTCCAGATCCGAGTCATGTTCTTAAAATTTCACCACTGATGATTAAAAGAAATCTCAATGAAGGACTCAAATACGAAGAAGTCCCTATCCGAATAGTGGACACAAAGACCAAGTGTTGAGGCACCGGACAATCCCATACGTCAAAGTGCAGTGGGCAAATCATACCGAAAGGGAGGCAACATGGGAACTCGAGGAGAAAATGCGTTCACAATACCCTCACTTATTCAAAAGCTCAAGCTGATCCAAGTTTCGAGGACGAAACTTTCAATAAGAAAGGAGGGATGTGGGAACCCGGAAAATTCAATCCGAAGCAAATCACATTTCAGCTAACTTAACTCGAGGAAATGGCTTCAAAGTTCGGAGATTAACTCAACATGAAGCCGAGCTGCGGATAACCGCATCCATTGAAGTATTGTCACTAGAAGAGTAAAACCCCAGCTCAAGGACTATATCTTTCAGCTCGAAACAGCTCAACCAAGCTTGTCCTAACAAGACCAAAAAGGGAGCTAAAAGATGAGCCAAGGGATTGGACAAAATTATTATGCAAGAAACAACCTTTGAAATAACCAAGGAAGAAGCTAAAGGATGAGCTAAAGGTTAAGACACATTAATGATGCAAGAAATGACTCTATAGGAAACCAAGGTGACTCTTGAAGCTTGCATGGAATTTTGAACCACAATTAAGGCTAACCTTGGACTTGAAGAATGCATGAAACTTTGGAATGCCATAATGGCAAATCTTAGCCCCCAAGAAATCGGCCAAATGGGGTAGGAGGAAGGTCTCTCTTGCACCTATAAATAAGACATCAAGGTTGAGAGAAAAACCATACCAAAAAGCCTCCAAGTTTCGGCCCTCACCCTCCACAAAATTCTCCAAAATTTCGGCCAAGTCAAGAAAAGAAGAGGGAAGGAAATTTCGTGCTGTCAAGTACTAAGAACCTATGTCAAAGTGCTGCTCAATCGAAGACAGCATTTGTTGAGGTTACATCGAAGTGCTGCTCGATTTTGGAAAGGAAGCTTTGTACAAGAATACTGCAAATTCTGTAAGTGGGCTTTTGTTACATATTTTGTTGTATTTTTAAACTTTGATATAAATAATGTGACATGCATACATGTGTGTCCTTATTTTCGAAAATGGCTATCTGTTTTGTTTAAAATTACGATCGATTATGTGTTTCTTCTATGCTTCGAATTCTTTTGATTCCGTTGTGTCCGTATGAAAACTCTGAAATCTGAAAATCTGAAAAGTTCTTACTGTTACTTCTGAATTCTGTTTAAACTGTTACAATTCAATTTGAAATGGGACGAGAATTGTGATTCTATCTGGCCCCCAATGGTGGGAATAAAACCATTTCTGTTTGGCCCCCAATGGTGGGTATAAAACCATTTCTGTCTGGCCCCTACCGGTGGGTATAAAACCGAGTTCTGGCCTCACCCCTTAGAGGACTAACATATAGGGGACAATTTGACCATGGAAATTAGATGAGTAACAGAGTTATGTTTGTTCTGAAATGATCTGAATTGTTTCTGTTTTGTTTGATAAGTTCCGTCTTTCATTCGATTCGTTTCCGTCTTGTCAAATTAAAAATAGTAAGTTTTGAAAGTATGTTAAAGAAAATTTTTAAAGAATTAAGTTCTATATGTATCTGTGGAATCGATCGACCCCCTACTTGCTGAGTGTTTCCCAAAACACTCACCCCTTACAAATTTCAGATAAAGATGAGGAACAACTGAATGAAGAGGAGCAAGAAGCGTTCTGGGGATGGTGATCGACAGACAGGTTTCCGGAATTTTAGACTTTATTTTCCTTTTGTTCAGTTTCCGCAATTGCAACTCTGATGTAACTTTATTTCTATTGTCATTGTAAAGACAATGTCTAAATTATGAAAAGACTGGTTTTTGGAATTTTGATACGAGGCTTAATTGTTTTCAAGTATTTGTTAAACAATACCGGATGTCCCCGACGCTTCGGATACGGGGCGTGACATATTCTATATGACATTCAGTTTATTTCCGCACTTTCATTAGTTAACTGATTGACATTGACAACAAGATTCGCAAATTCAATTTATCACTAAACTGATTCACCCATCGAAAAGTTGTTAAACTTGTCAAGTGTTTATTCAACCCCTCCTTTTAAACACTTTATCACATCCAACCGATTCTAACACAGAGGCAAAATGGTCATTTTGCACCCGGGTCAAATTTTTAGTCCTAGCAGCACCCAAAGCACAATTTGTGTATTACGTATATGACTTTTTGACTAAATGGGAAAAAACGTTTTATGCTTGAATTTAAGGAAAAATTTACGTATATGCAAGATTTTATTAAGTGATGAATATGATGTTAGAGTAGGTGCCTGTCGAGCCAAGTGTTGGCCGAGTGTTCACATTGAAACTCTATGTATAAAAAATCTTTATTTTAATAATATTTGAAATTATTGTTTTGGCACATCTTTATATGTACAGTCATGCTTGTCGCATAGATAAAGTCCTTGAATATACAAATAGTTGAAAGAATAAGAGATGCTCATATGATGAGTATCATGAAACTCATATATGGAATGTTATATATTCTAAACAGTTCCTAGTCGATTCAGCCGCCACTAAGAAGGATAAAAGCTGCTCGAGTTTGAGACTAATATCTGCGATGTGAGTACGATGTTTCATTGGTAGGGGACATTGTGATGTCCGAGCATGTAGATAGGTGCTCCTTGTAAAGTGCACTAAACAACCCTCCATAAAGAACTTTCCAAGTTGTTCTCACTTATCGAGTGGAAACGTCCTAGTTTATGGTTGTACACCATTAGTCCTTAAGACCCGGTACAACATTGTGACTCTATATGCTAGCATTGCACTTTGACTTGTTTACCGATTCATATGGGGTCATCAGGTGGCAAAGTTGGGTGTTTTGTCGAAACAAATAGTAGTCTATGCATTTATTCCGGGATTCACGGCTTACCTTCGGGTATTGATATCCTATGTGATCTCATGTGTATTTAGTGTGAAATCTCTGATCAGAGTATTGGTGGTAATTAAGAAAGGGGTTATGCAACTATGACATGACACAAAGTATCGATTCTTTGACAACTCTCGATATACCAATGGTTGTCGAATCGGTCGGGATATATTAGATGAAGGGATCGTACTGTATGCTAACCATAATGGAATGGTTATTGCCGGCACTATCAATTGATACCTACGGAATCATGTAAGCGATGCTGGTGGGCGTTTAACATGATTGGTTGGGTACTATCAGACTTGAGTTCTGACGTTCTTATTATCAAGGAGTTGATAAGTAAAAATGGAGCAACTGGGGTATTCTCATATAAGGACATGTTTTGTCCCGAATCACATAGAGATGTGAACCCACTGCTAATTGTATCATTGAACCATTGAGAATCACACAAGTGCAAGCTTTCTAGATCACGTTGAGAAGAAAAATAGTTCAATGTGTTGAACGGCTTATAAAGGAGTTTATAAGCGCAGAGAAAAATAAAAGTATGACTTCTATAAGAGGATTATGGGGAATGTAACTGTTAATTTGTGGAAGTGTTCCTAAATTAAAAGTTGGCCCAAATAAATAATGTATTTGGAAATTGTGATTTTCATAAACATTTTTATGGACATAATTAAATTAATTCAAGAGTTGAATTAATTAAACAATAGTAGACCTGGTGGAGTCCAAATGCGTATCTTTGAATAAAGAGGGCCAATAAAATCCACATTGTAAGATTTTTGCAGCTGTTTTATTGGATGAAAAATGAGCTCCACATTCTTCAGAATGACAAAATTTAATAACATTACTTACTTCATTGTCGGGTATGCATCGTCGAAAAATTTGGTCAGGACAATACTTAAACAAGTAATTAAGGATCATCCCAATAAAATTTTTTAACTTCTATCAAGAATTTATTCTTATCATGTGAATTCCAATGAGAAGGCATTTTATTTGTCACAATAAAATTTACAATGTTAGCAAACCAGGGCATAATAGTACCATAAAACAACTGATCATCTGGAAAATTTTCATTTATTGGTATTTCATTATGAGATGATTCAGTCATTATTCTAGATAAATGATCGGCTACGACATTTTCTTTCTTTTTTTATCTTTAATTATAATATCAAATTCTTGTAACAATAAAATCCACCGTATTAATCTTGGCTTAGCATCTTGTTTATTTGATAAATATTTTACGACAGAATGATCAGTGTACACAATAGTAGTAGAACCAATTAAATAAGATCAAAACTTATCTAATGCAAATACTACTGAAAGTAATTCTTTTTCAGTAGTTGAATAATTTATTTGGGCACTATTTAAGGTTCTACTAGAACAATAGATTGCATACAGTTTTCCATCTTTTCTCTGTCCTAACACAGCTCCTATAGTATAATCACTTGCATCACACATTAATTCAAATGATAAAGACCAATCTGGAGGTTGTAAAATAGGTGATGTAATTAAAAGATTAATTATTTTTTTAAAAGCATTTTAACATTTTTGAGTCCATTCAAATTGTGTGTCTTTTGTTAAAAGATTCGAAATTGAATTAGATATTATGCTGAAATTTTTTATAAACTTTCTATAAAAACCTGCATGACCCAAGAATGATCGAACTTCTTTGACCGTTTTTGGTGATGTTAAATTAGCAATAACATCAACTTTGGCTTTATCAACTTCAATTCATTTTTCAGATATCACATGACCTAACACAATCCTAAATTTAACCATATAATGACATTTTTCAAAATTTAAAACAAGATTTTTTTCTTCACATCGTTTTAATACTTCTTCTAGGTTTTTAAGACAATTTTCAAATGAGTTTCCAAAAACAGTTATATCATCCATAAAAACTTCTACAAATTCTTCAATCATATCACTGAAAATACTTAACATGCATCTTTGAAAAGTAGCCGGAGCATTACATAAACCAAATGGCATTCTTTTAAATGCAAAAGTTCCGAAAGGACAAGTGAAAGTAGTTTTTTCTTCATCTTCTAATGATATAGGTATTTGATAATTTCCCGAATACCTATCAAGAAAACAGTAATAAGAATTTCCTGCTACTTTTTCTAGAATTTGATCTAAAAATGGTAGTGGGAAATGATCGTTTCTAGTTGCATCATTTAATTTTCTATAATCAATACACATACGCCAACTAGATGTAATCCTAGCTTGTAATAACTCTCCCTTTTCATTTTTTATAACAGTGATGCCTGACTTTTTAGGTACTACTTGTGTTGGACTTACCTATTTACTATCTGAGATTGGATAGATAATTCCAGCGTCTAATAGTTTTAATACTTCATTCTTAACAACTTCCTTCATATGTGGATTTAACCTTCTTTGTGGTTGATATGTTTTAGCATTTTCTTCCAAATGAATTTTATGTGTGCAAATTAAAGGATTTATACTTTTATATCTTCAAAGTCCATCCCATTGCATTTTTATATTTTCTAAGTAATTTAATTAAATCTTCTTCTTGATTTGGTAGAAGAGTGGAAGAAATTACAACAGGAAATGTTTTATTTTCACCAAGAAATACATATTTCAATTCGAATGGTAAAACTTTTAATTCAAGTTTAGTATTATCATCTTCTTTAAAATTATTTTCAGACTCAAAATTTTCTATTGAGTCTGAAAATTCAGATTGTTGATTTAAGTTTTCTTCTTGTATATTTTATTCCACAATTGATTCAATTTCATCATCATATTCATTTTCATTAATACTTGGTTGTTTACATAAATTGAACACATTAAGTTCTAGAGTCATATTTCCAAAAAAACAATTTCATTATTCCATTTCGACAATTAATTAAAGCATTTGAAGTTGCTAGAAATGGTCGTCTCAATATTACTGGAATTTCATTATGTACTTCTATTTGTTGTGCATCCAAAACAATAAAATCTACAGGATATATGAATTTATTAACTTGAACCAACACATCTTCTACAATACCTCTAGGTATTTTGATTGACCTATCCGTCAGTAAGAGAGTAACAGAAGTTGGTTTTAATTCTCCTAAATTAAGTTTTTCATAAACTGAATAAGGAAGTAAATTCACACTTGCCCCCAAATCTAACAAAGCTTTTTTAATTTATTTTCTCCAATAATACATGAAATTGTTGGACAACCAGAATCTTTATATTTTAAACTAGAATTATTTTGAAGAATAAAACTTACTTGTTCAGCCAAGAATGCTTTCTTGTTCACATGCAATTTTCTCTTCACAGTACATAAGTCTTTTAAAAATTTTGCATATGAAGGTACTTGTTTAATATCATCTAATAATGGAATATTTATCTTTACTTGTTTAAAAACTTCATAGATATCAGAATCATTTTTTGTTTTTTATGATTTGTTAATGCATGAGGAAAGAGTGGTGGTTTATTTGATTCATTTACTATTTCAGATGATTTATCATTCAACATATTATTTTTAGAATTTAAGGTATCATCATTCTCAAAAGTATCAGGATTATCATCCTTACTCTTTGATTTTAAATGATCCTTGTTTTCATTACTATATGGATCATTAACTATTTTACCTCTTCTAAGGGTAATAACAGATTTTATTTGATCAATTTTTTAATTTTTTAATTCTTGATTTTGATTTTTAGGATTAGGTTGAGTTTGAGATGGAAATTTTCCTTTTTCATGAATATTAAGTGCAGATGCAAATTTTGCAAGTGTTTCTTTCAAATCAGTCATAGATTGACTGTTTTGAATATTGATAGATTCTTGCTTTTGGATAAATGCATGAATTACATCTTCAAAGTTTTTTCCTGGAGGTGTAACATAAGGAATATAACCTTGATGAATTTGGTTATTTTGAAAATATTGTTGTGAGGGTTGTGCATTATTATCATTCCTCTAACTAAAATTAAGATGATTTTTTCATCCAGGATTATATGATGTTGAAAAAGGATCTAGTATTGGTTTTTTATAATTGTTAACATAATTTGCTTGTTCATGGTAACTTTCTTTAAATGAAGGTAATGTTGGACAATCTTTTGTAGCATGATCATGTGTATCACATATATGAAAAACAATTTCTTGAATACTTTTAATTGACCACTCTTTTTCATTTCTAATGACTCAATTTTTCTTGCTGAAGATGCAAGTTTAGCTTGAATATCTATATCATCTTTAAGATTATAGATTCCACCCTCATTTGTTGAATTATTGATTTTAGTTGTTGGTGGTTCTATTGTGCCTATATTATCCCAATTTTGAGCATTTTCTGCTAATGAATCCAAATACTCCATAGCTTCATTTGGGTTTTTATCTTCAAAAGTTCCATTACACATGAATTCTATCATTTGCCTATCTTTAGGTATTAGACCTTCATAAAAGTGAGAAACTATTCTCCATGTTTCAAAACCATGATGTGGGCATGTATTAAGTAATTCTTTATATCTATCCCAACATTGATAAAATGTTTCTCCTTATTTTTGAGAAAAAGTAGTAATTTGTCTTTTAAAAGAGTTTGTTCTATGGGAAGGAAAAAACTTTTTGAGAAATTGTTGTTGCATTTCTTCCCATGATCTTATTGAACTTGATCTCAAATTTTGTAGCCATGTTTTAGCTTTATCTTTTAAAGAAAAAGGGAAAAGCTTTATTCGAACTATATCCATGCTACAATTTTGATCATTATAAGTGTTATAAACTTCCTCAAATTCTCTTAGATGTAAATATAGATTTTCAGAATCTAAGCCATGCAAATTTGGTAAAAGTTGAATAATTTGAGGTTTAAAGTTGAAATTAGATGCATCAGGAGGAAAAACTAAACAAGATGGGGCACTAGTTCTAGTAGGGTTCATATGGTGCCTAAGTGTTCTTAATTGATCATGTTCTTGATTTTTATTATTATTATTGTTATTATTGTTATCATTATCTTGATTATTTGAATTATCATCCATGTTTAAATTATTTTCAGATACTCGAATAAGTCTACGACTTTTTTTCCGACTCCAAATACTCATACAAAAAAGAAACAACACAATACTTATAAATAAAACATAATTAACAAATATAAACTTAATTTATACCTCCCCTGCAACGGCGCAAAAAACTTGCTACTACTTAAATTATAATTCACCCAAGTGTAGGTTGTCTGCAAGTAATATATTTTGTAAGTACGAGATCGATCCACAGAGAGATTATTTTAAGTTTAAATTTATTAATTTATAGATTACCAAATGCAAGAACAAAGTTTACAAATTATAAATTTTGTCAAGGCTCGAGGATGTATTCTTGGTTTTTGCAATATTGTTTAACTAAAAGTAAAACAAAGGAAACCACCATAAATAATGGTTCCAAGAGAATTAAATATTTAAACACACACTTAATATAATATAGTTCCCACTATAGAAAATATCGGATTCACCGATATTTTATATATGGTACCTATGATTATATATATTACTATATAAATATATAATTGCATAAAATAAATGTTAAATTAAATCATTATATTTCATTTAGAACAACCGGCAGAGCCACGCTATCGTCTAAATGAAATATATGATATAATTATATAAATATATATATATATATGTATAATATAAAAATAATAATTGATGAAATATTTATTGTATCAAAATTAAACAACAAATCAAGATAACCACTTCAATGGTATCAAGCATTTGATGTAAATTGATAACAACAAATAATTAATTTTATACCTACAATAAAAAGAAATTAGCAAAATGAAAAGAAAGGAAGAAAGACTACACAAAATATAAACAATCTTACTTCACCAAGAAATCATCCTCTTCACCTTGACATAATAGATTTAGCTTTCCATGAAATTACTTTTGATCAACACTAAAAACATCACTCATAATTTGGAAAATGAAAAATATATTGGAACTTAGAACTTTTATACACACTCACACTATATTTTACAATGAGATAGAATGATTCTCAAGCTAGCAGAAGGCCTCTATTTATAGGTCAAATGAGAGAAAGGGTCAAAAATTTTATTAATGCAATGTAGTTGTAATAGTAGTCTTTGTCTCCTCCAACTTCAATTCCATGTCCCTTCTTTCAATGCTTTGTTCCACGACTTTAATCACCGAATTTGACTCTGCTCAAAACAGCAAACATGTGGGAAATTGTCTATTTTGCTCTGAATCCTAGACTTTCAGTACTGTAATTTAATGTTTATTCCTTTTATATTAATTGAAAAAATATACTTTTACTATACGTACAGACGCAGGGCTTTGATCCTTACATTATGGGAAGAATTTTTACAAACCGAAGCACCTTATTTGACAAAGAATGTTCACAACATGCCTATAATTTTTGGAATGCGTCTTTCTGTAAACACTTTCTATGGTAAAGTGATTATTTTACACTTGTTTTATTACTGTGCATTTTATCTAATTACATGTGCTTGTACTTACAAAAATATGTTGTCATAGGGCTATCCATTGGAACAATACAAAGCAGTATTATTCTATTTGATCCTCCAACTGCACAGGCTGAAGACTTAAGGTTATGGTAATTGACAACCTCACTGTTTATTCTTTCATTTTAAACTTTTTAAGTTTTACCTTTTTCCTACGAGCAATCTGTTACTTCATTTTTTAGCTTATTGTTGTTTAACCATCTTATTACCTCCCAACTTTTCTTACATCTTTGTCACCCAATTAAACAAAATTTTACACCTTATAAATATAATAGGTTTACCTACAACTATATTATTTTCCTACTACAATGTTTTACGCCTGGAAATTTCTAAATTATGGTTTCCTCCAACTAACCCTATGCAGATTGTAATTTACCATGTTGCTCTTTCCAAATAACAGGTATCGGTTTACTAAAATTTCCTGAACAACATTTTCAGATTTTTATATTCATATCTCCCATAATCTTAGCATTCCTCCAACTTATATTTTCTCAGCTTATTCTTTCTCATGCTAAAATTTTACCTATTTTCCTTATTAAACAAATAGTTTTATGTTTATTCATCTCCCTGTGGGACACGAAACACAGTTCTTTTTTTGTACAACAAAATGTGTCTTTGTTAATGCTGACTATCACTAGGTTTTCCTAAACTTCCTCTTCTTTATTAAGGTATTTTTTCCAAGTTTGACATCGTCTTTATATTGTCGATTGTGGGAAATTCACATACAACCACCTTTTCAGGGTCAAAGCTAATAGAGAATATGCAGAAACTGTTATTTCCCAGAAATTGTACGAGCAAGCTTATCAAATTGTAGATCAACAACTTAGTTTCCAGATTCGTAAAATAAGTCAAATCCTTAGCTTGGCCGAAACGGTAACTTTGCATTTATTCATATGTTGTTTTGGTTCCCTTCAAATTCCAAGAATAATTGCTAATATTACCATATTTCATTCACAGTTTAAATCTTTTTGGCTAAAAGCTAAGCTGCAAATAACAGATTCACAGCACTGTTTATACTTTTTAGCCTGCCCAAGTTGTGCCAAATCTTGCGGAGCTGCTTACGGATATGAATTCACTTGCTTTTACTGCAATAGTAGTTTCCCAGGCCCTAAACCACTGTAAGTTACCTTTGTACCCTGGAAACATGCACCAATTACATCCATATTACTTACTACTTTTACTGCAGATTCTCACTCGTTTACATTGTAACTTATTATATCTATATAGCTTACGCTTCCAAGCAGATTTATCAGACGGACCTGGAATTTTACCTGTTTACGTGGAAAACCGAGAAGCAAAAATGTTACAAGGTATGACAGGTGAAGAACTTGTTGAGGCAGACCAATAGGTATACTCAGTTCCAGCCAATTCATTTCAATAAAAAACATTTACAATTTTTTAGTTTTGCTTTACCTATCTAAAACAGGAAAAACATTTTAGTCCCGAATCCATTAACAAAAAATTTGAAGATCTTCAGTTCTTTTTCCAAGTTAGGACATCAAAGACTGAAGCAAGATGGAGAATATTCGTGCGAAATACAGTCATAGCATGTCTTCCATCATCTGAATCCTCATCAAAATCGCGAAGCTCTGCCGAAAAAAACTTATATTCACACGTTCAGAAAGAGTTGCTACCCGGTATACCCATGCCTGAATCTCAAGCAAGCACTTCAGGCACACAGAAAGAACATATTCCCACAGCTTTGCTCGAGCACCAAATAAGTTCAACGGCCAAAAGAAGCCTCGACTTCGAAGGAGATGTAACACAAAAAAGCCCAAAACATGCTAAAAAGGACTGAGGTACTTACACTATGCACAATTATGAAAATGCTTTGTTGGTAGTTTCTCAAAAAATTTATTATCCAAATGGTTTACACACCCAGACTCTTCAAAAACGTATATGCTTGAGTTAATTAAAAAATTAGTATGCTTTTATAAAATGTGTCCACTGCTTACCTTACGACAAACACAATGTCGCTGGATATAGTATTCACCTACATTTTAGAAATAACAACCCTTTCCTTGCTGTTAGTTTGCAACCTCATCATTCTCTAAATGTTAAACTTAGATAACACCTCATAATTTCAATTGTTTTCTGATTATATTCTCAGAAATACCATCGATATTTAAGATAAGTTAGTCGAAATAACAAAATTGATGTTGGATCAGCTATTGACGAACTAAAAAAATTCATAAGCTCACTGGTATTTTGATTAGATTATTGAAAAATTTATCGATAATTTAGGAGCAATAAATGAACTAAGATGTCAATAGCGAAAAAAAAATTAAAATAGCCTTGTCCTCTAAAAATAGGCTGCCAGGTTGTCCTCGAAGGGGTTATCTGTCTCAAACTTAAAATTGCATGCCAGGCTTTTTGTTCATGCAAATATTCCGCCTTTTTTGTTATGTCTACTGCTGAGTTGTAGTTAGTTGTCATGTTTTACTAACCTATATGGTTGCGTTCTCTGCTTATCTCCAACTGCCAACATTTAGCCACTTTTTTTATATGCCTAGAAATGAGTGCATTTTAGTTTCCTTCAATTTTTTTGTACTTGTTACTAATTTTTGCTCTACAAGAAGTTGTATGCATGTGTTCTATTTTGTTTAAAAAAAAAAAAAAGAAGTAACCAAAGTATCTGTTTACTGTCTATCTAATTTTTCTTCTTGTAGGTTAAACAAAGTTGGGTTAAAATAATAAAACAAAAAAGAAGGGTTCAAAGCCGCGTTTAGGGATAAAGATCGTCGTAATGTTGTAATAACGGGTGCAGAACACTACAATAACAGGTGCACAACACTGCGTTTTGTCCTTTCCAAGTGTTAACTTTTGAAAAGCATAATGTACATTTTATGTAAATTATGATGATGTTATTATGCAAAATATCGTGTACTGCCTACATTTCATTATCTCATATTTTTATGTGTCATATTCAAAAAATGCCAATCGTTTAAAAAACTCTTAATAATTGTTGCTATATATAAGTCTCACTAAATATATCTTAAACTTTGTAACAACCGTTACAGGCGTGAAAATTAAAACACTTACATAGGTAGAATGATTTCCTTTTATCATAGTACTTCAATCATTTTTCTCCCTTCTTAGAAAGCCTACTTCTCTGCAATTATAAAACATTACTATCTTTTTTCTTTTCGTAATTACATATTTCTACATTGTTTATATAAATACTCTAGAAAAACCTATAAATACTCATACATTAAACGACACACCTGGGTAGGACACCTCAAGAATTGAGGTGCCCCTACCTAGTATTATATTAAAGCATGAAGTTGCTCGAGATGGCAAGTTTAGGCCCGCTGGCAGGTAACGCTCCCGATACGTGGCTCTTCCACCACATGACAGACAGGGAGCACAATGGCACGTGGGAATTTCTCTGCTCTCCACCACAACACATCACTGCAAGTGGGTTTGTCTTCCTTCTTTGCCTCTTCGTGTTCCTCTTCCCTTTCTTTGTTTAGGAGCCTTGGTTTTTGTCTTCCTGCCATTGCACCGCGCAAAGTTCAGCTGCAGTGATGTTTGTCTTCCTTTTTTGCCCCTTCGTTCTCCTCTTCTCTTCCTTCGTTTGGGAGACTCGGCCTTTGTCTTCCCACCATTGAACCGTGCAAATTCCAGCAAAAAACGCTTGCTTGTTATGTTGTCTGCCTCCTTCTTGTTGCAGCTCCTAGGGCTTAGCTCTGTGGCGTGACGTTCCCCCTTCTTGCCCTTGGTGAGCTTCTTATGTGTTAACCTCCTCTAGACCCTTTACTTTACAGCAAACAACATGTTTTAAGAATTATTACTTTATAGCAAATGACATGTTTTAAGATTTAGATTAATTTTAATGAATTATTTCAGAATATATTTTTATTGTTTCCGTTTTGTAGAAAACATAACAATTGTCCCAATATATAATTTTTAATCATTGAAAAATCCACTGTAATACGTCAAGAGCTGGATATAAGTGCCGGCAATCCATTTACTTTCAACTACAAAAAATTTAAAAAAATTCGATTAAATGATGTGTGATTCATAAATTTCTCTTCATACCTTTTGTCCTTATTTTTAAAAATAATTATATTATTCTGAAAAGAAGACCGTTCCAAATCCAAGACTCCTACAAACTAATTTTTTTTTACATGTGTTGCCTCGAATTTTAAACGGGTTCATTGCACTAGATATTGATTTTTCTTTTGTTGCCTATTTATGCCATTTTCTCCTTAGGTCAACTGGGTACCACTAAATCAGGCTGAACGTGCTACAGCTTCGCAGCATATATCGATAAAACAAATGTTGAGTGCTTCGACTCGCCTACCATACAGGTCCACCTACTGATTACAGATTTATTATTACTTGCTATTTTGTAACTCCATATTAGTTTGTTAGTCTTCTACCTAAACTTAATAGCACTAGACTACTAAGGTTTTTATTGTTTTATTATGCGTTTTAGTTCAAGTTTTGCACAAGAGTAAAGTAAGCATGTCTAGATCGACCTGTTTTCTTTTACATTTTCTTATTTGACAGTAATAAACAATCAACAGCTCTATTTATTTCTGCATAGCAATTTGCTTTATTCTGCAGCTTTGGGCACAGGTAAACTTATGCACGCTTAGGTTTTAGTATTCCTTGCTATTTAATCAATATATTCGTTTACCATGACATGAAAAAATAAAGAACATATCTCAGAAGCCAGTACGACTATAAAGCTTTGTAAAAGAAAGTATGCTTGTTTTCAACATCGTAGGGTAGCAAAAAATATTCGACGAGGCATGCATGGACGAATACCAATGTTGAACACACTAATGGAGAAAATGCTTACGTCGACTCACTGACACATATAGTAAGCAGTCCAGAATTGCTGCATGTTGTACCAAACTGTGTATTTTGTGATTGGGAAATAACATGTCTTTTCTTGGTGTTGGTTGGCAGAATCATCCTTCTCTTAATGTATAACTGAGGTAAGGCCTCATACGTTCGATTGTTTTCTTATTATATTATCAGAAATATCATGGATATTTAAGCTAAGTTGGTGAATATAACACAGCGTATTCTAGGTCAGTTGTTGGTAACCTAAAAAAATTTCGTAAGCTCATTGATACTTTGATTCGATTGTTGAAAAATGTATGGATAATTTGGGCGAAATACATGAGCTAGGATAGAAATAGCAAAAAAAAATTAATGCGCTCAGTTACATAATAGTTATACGATAAATAAAAAATTGCAGTATTTTATTTTATATAGATGTGTGTGTGTGGAGAGAAACAAAGATAGTTTCTAATTATTTATTCTACATCTACACATACACCTCAAAGTCACTAACACTACTGATGGAATACAAAGACTAGGTACAGAGCTTTACAAACAAGGATAACACCCTCTACAAAGCAACTCGGGGAAAAACAGCCTAAAGTAGCCTTGATCTCTAAATGTAAGATGCCAATTTTTCCTCAAAGAATTTATTTGTTTAAAACTTAAAATAGGAAGCCATGTTTTTCATTCAAGCAAATATTTTTTTTGTTTTATCTACTCCTAACTTGTAGTTAGTCGTTTTGTTTTGCTAACCTACATAGTTGCATGGTTTGTTCAGCTCCACCTGCCAACATTTGTTCATCTTTTTTATAATCCTAGAAATGAGCGAAAGCCTTTACATCTTACAGATTGCTACTTCTTCTATACATCTTAGCATTTTAGTTTTCCTTTAATTTTTTAAAAATTGCCTATTACTTTTGCTCTAGAAAAAGTGGTATGATAGTGTTCTATTTTGTTTTAGAAAAAGGAAATAAGCAACCGAAATATATGTTTGCTAGCTGTCTAATTCTTTCTCTTGTATGTTAGACAAAGTCGGAATAAAATAGTGAAACAAAAAATAAGTGCTCATGTTAGAAATGATTTAGTTCTACGGATCATTCGTCTCATGTCATTCAATCTCCAAACGCTTTTAAGGTCTCCCTGGCCTCCATTTGCGAGCCACACTAATATGGTACACTCAGTGCTATAATTTGTCTCATTTTACATTACGACTGTTACTCTACCAATAGAATATGGCTTTCGCTATCTTCCACAGTATTAATCGGTTGAGACACTTGCTTTACAAACGTGTCAATATCATTTAGTAGATAATTTCACAATCATGTCCTCCTTTTGATATTTTCACAATTTGATCATCTTAACCACCTTTTTAGGCACTCATGTCTTCTGCAAAGTTGTAGATAATTTCTCAAGGATTCCAAACATGTTTGAAGCACCTCCATTTGAGTTTTCTAGCTTGAGTTATCATTATTTTACTAACACGTAGAAAACCTGAAAATAAAACATATTTAGTAAGACATTTAAATATAAACACACAATACTAAAATAACATAATTTTATAATTTTAATGAAACTTAAATTTTAAAATATAGGTTTTATCATATAATAAATTATTAATTTTAAGTTTCATCATAGTCATTCAAGTTAAGGCTGACAAGACTGCTGATGCCTGTCATCACTGCAAGAAGCCTGGACATTGGAGGCGTAACTACATAGAATATCTTGCCCAGAAAGGTTCTGGAAATCGTATGTTCTATATTGAAGTAAACATTTCGATTAATTCTACTTCTTGGGTATTAGATACTGGCTGTGGCTCACATCTCTATAATGATTTAGAGGTGATGGGAAGAAGTAGAAGACTTAGGGAAGGTGAGACCTTCTTGAGGATGGGCAATGGAGCAAGAGTTGCTGCCAAAACCGTAGGAGATGTTTACTTATCGTTGAACAACGATTTTAAGTTGATTTTAAGAGATCTTTTGTTTGTACCTGATTTGGTGAAAAATATTGATTACATTTCTATGCTTGATAAATATGGATATTCTTGTTTATTTAGCAAAGGTGTTTGCAAAATTTACAAGAATGAATGTTTGGTTGGTACGGGAGAACTTGAAAATGATCTCTACAACTTAAAATTGAAAGATATTCCACTAAACAATGTTCAAGCAATAACAACAACAAACAAGCGAAAACAAGATACTCTAAATTCGTCACAATTATGGCATGCTCTATTAAGACATATTTCCATAAGAAGAATGAAAAAGCTAGTGGGAGTATGATTGTTTGATATGTCTGATATTAATTATCTCACAACTTGTGAATCATGTTTAAAAGAAATGAAGATCAAAATTCCCTATAAGGGCCACGTGGAGCAAGCCAAAGAATTATTTGATTTGATCCATACCGATGTGTGCGTTCCACTTAGCATCACCACTAAGCGTGGACGTGACTACTTCATCACTTTTACCGATGATTTTTTGAGGTATGGGTATGTGTATTTGATAAAATACAAATCTGAAGCCTTTGAAATGTTCAAAGAATTCAGAAGCGAAGTAGAGAAACGATTGGAACGAAGCATCAAGTCACTTCGATCGGATCGAGATGGTGAGTACTTGAGTGCCGAGTTCCAAGAGTATCTTAGGGAGAATGAGATTCTCTCGCAGTGGACTCCGCCTGCTATGCCGCAGTTGAATGGTGTTTCAGATCATCGTAATCGGACTTTGATGGATATGGTTCGGTCTATGATGGGGTTCACGGAGTTGCCGCCATCCTTTCGGGGATATGCGCTTCAGACAGCGGCACTGTTGTTGAAACGACCTCGATTTTTTTTTTATACTAATCACAAATCATAAACTCTAGAATACTAATTATATAAAATAACTTAACACTTTTAACAATCGCATAAAATAAAATTCTAAATCATCGACTAACCAAAATTCCTATCTCGACCTTTAAAAGACCAACTGATAATAAAATAAAGCATAAAAATATCTCTATAGCATGAATCTTTAAATTAAAAATCTATCTAGCTAGTGCGATAACATAAAGGCCCTAGGGTTGTACTGCTGCACTCGATCCACTCAATCGTCAGCACCTCCCATAAATCATCGAATCCTACATCATACAAACCTAGTGAGTCTAAAGACTCAACATGTTCTAAACATGGATAACAAATAATACATATACAATCACATGCATTAAAATCATATTTTTACTTAAAATAGCTTTTGAACATAAATAAACAATTTAAAAATCATTTTAGCATAATTAAAATCATAAGTAGTAAAATCATTTAAAATAAACTTTTAATTATAAATAAATCCTTTAAAAATCATTTAAAAATAAGCTTTGAGCATAAATAAATCTTTTTTTAAGAAAAAAACTTTAATCATCACTATGAATCATATATCATAAATTCATTTTAATCATAAGCTTTCAATTATATATCATTTTTAGTGAAGTTTGATACTTGAAAGTGAAAAGCTTTTATCCTTTGGTCGACTGCAGTCTTAACTCCACATGGTCCATGGGGGTGGGCACTAGGCTCCACCATGGAAATACGATCGTCAAGGTCCCTCTGGGCCTTGGCCCAAATATGGGTTCTCTCTGGGCCTTGGCCCTCACTTCATCTCCACAAAATCATATATCATATGTCATATCGTTTGTCACAGTCACTTCCCATCCCTCAAAATATTTTCATTTTCTTTAAAAACATAAAATAGCATAACTTTCTAAAAATAGCATTATAAACAGTAAAAATTGCACAGCTTTACCATGAATCGTAAAAATACATATTATCATCAAAATCATCATAATAAATAATAAAATATCATTTAACAAGAATTATGATCCTTCGTAACGCTGCCAAGCGTTTTCGTATTTTTCTAAGGGTAAAATTACCGTTTTGCCCTTGGACATAAAAATTCTCGATTTTATCTTTTTTTTAACTTTTAATGACATGAGCTTATTCTAAATAATTATTTAAGCTTAAATATAATTTTTCATAATTTTATGAAGCTTAAAACTAGGCTTTTCAATTAATTCTTTAATTAACGTTTCATGCGGCGATAAAATCCAGGATAAATCAAAAACTCAATATTTTGATCCCAAATTTTAAACATAACATTTTTATTATTTATTCTACTCTTGAGAGCCATGAACCACACCCGTGGACCCATGGTTCTAATTTTTTTTTATGAAATTCGAAATATGACACCTTATCGAACCACCCGAGCCATCTCGCAATTTACTCAAGCCACGGTCAAGCCACCCCAAGCCAAACCAAGCCAACCCACCTAGGCACTCTCTTGACCAGCCCTGACCCATAGAACCTAGCCCTAGCTAACTCAAACCCTGCTGGAACCGAAACCAAAATCTGTACACATGGTGATTCACGCTCAAGGACTCCTAGCCAAACCAGGACACTTCCAGCCGAATCACCACCGAGCCAACCTGACCCTAACCATCCCTGGACTACACCCAGCTTTTTCCCAGACCATCCCAAGCCCTCAGACCAGCCCCTAACCCACGTAACTCCCCCGCACTCCACCAAGACCCAAGCTGCTACAACTCACGCTCAAAGACTTCTAGCGACACCAGAGCTCTTCCAGCCGAGCCACCACCGAGCTCAACTAACCCTAACCAACCCTGGACCACGCCCAGACCCAGCCCAGACCAGCCCAAGCCCCTGAACCCAGCAGCGAAGCTCTTGAATCCAAGTACAACAACCTGCGCGTCAAAGCTCCCTTGCGTTGCTCTAGTTTGGCTCGAGCCACAGCGAGCCCACCACTCTAGCCCCTGGCCTGACCACTGCCCATAACCCTAGGACCCTGATGAACCTACCATGAGTCACCCAGCCCCAGCAGCAGGCCCTCTTGGCTGCTGTCAAAACCACACACTCGTGCGAGGAGTCCATGCTCCACGGGACTCCTCCAACGCTGCGAGCAAGGGGCCCTAGCCATGCTAGGACCCTTCCTGACCCTGACCCATGTCCCTTAGGACCACACCCCTAGACTTGGTTCAGCCCCAAGACTCCATGCATAGTGATCGAGCCATGAACCTCAACAAGCACACAAACCTAAAAAAAACTCACGGTTCTAAATCCTGAATTTTCCCTACGGTTCCAGCTTGGTATTTCTTTTAAAATTATCACGTTTTGCCCCTAATTCAATCATATTTTATCATTTTTTGGCAGCGTAATCGTTGGATTCAAAAACTTTTCAAAACAAGGGGGAAATCGTTAAAACTTTGAAAATACGTAACGTACTGTAAAATAATCGAACCCCACTATTTTTCATGCATAATCAATTAAAACACACATATTATGATTTGTATGATGTTTGAATGGGTTTAGAAAACGTGCCTTTGCATTTATAACTCTCGAATTTTCAATCGTCGGCGAGGAAGGACGAACGGGCGACGAAGAACACAATCTCTTCTTTCTTCCTCAATTTCAAAAATCTGAATTTTGTGTGCAAGGGTGAGTCACGGCTGTTTGGTGGTGATTTTTGAGGGTAAAAGACCTAGGTTTAGTTATTTATAAATTTAATTTCACATTAATGGGCATTGGTTTTGGGCTTGCAAAATTAAGGTAATTGCGCCTTCTTTAAATCATTAAATTTGGCCCAATAACACTTAATTAATTAAAAAATAAAAGTTTATAAAATTAATTATCATAAAATAATATTTTTGATATTTTAAAACTCCTTGTTTGCCAAAAACCGGCTTCCCGGAAAAAATCGAGCTCGACTCGTAAAATCATTCGAACTCCAAAATTTTAGAAAAATTAAATCATTTTTAAATCATATTAGGAAGCCTTTCACATTTTTAAATAAAAATAAACATTCTTACCTTGGTCGTCCCCGGTCTCCTTTCTCTTGCCTATTATCGAATATTCTGGTAAAAGCCTTAATTTCATGTAATCATGTCATATTATCATTTAATCATGTAATCATACATTTTATCGTATAAAAATATCATGCTAGCATTTTAAAAAAATTAAATAAAACAAATAAGCAATTAAAACAATTTTGCATGTATGTGGTTTACGTAGGTTGGTTTTTCGGACGTTACAGTTGTTGAACAATGTCCATTCAAAAGCAGTTGATAAGACATCATATGAGATATGAATGGGTAAGCCTCCCAAATATTCTTATCATAGAATATGGGAAATATTTGGGAGGCCCTGCTTATGTGAAGTAGGAAGTGGGAGATAAATTGGATAGTCGATCCATTTTATGTTACTTTGTGGGAAATCTAAGGAATTCACTTGATTATTATTTCTATCATCCCCAAGAAACTAAGGTGTTTGTATCTAGGAATGAAATCTTTTTGGAAAAAGAATTTCTATTGGATAGAAAAAAGGAGATGATAGAACTCGAAGAAGTTCGAGAGACACCCACAATTGTAGAACCCACACCCTAAGAGCTAAGAGAGGAGATACAAGCTCCTAGAAGATCCGAGAGAGTCTCAAGACCACCTATGAGGTATGTTCTGCTTCTTGAAGAGGGTCATGATGAGCCTAACCATTGATGTGATCCAATGACCTTCAAGGAAGCGTTATCTGATGCCGATTCCAAGTGGCTTGAAGCTATGGAATATGAGATGAATTCCATGCATTCGAACCAAGTGTGGAATCTTGTGGATCCACTTGAGGGAACTGTTCCCATATGGTGTAAATGGATTCAAGAGGAAACTTGGGGCGGATGGGAAGGTAGTGACCTTCAAGACGCGATTGGTAGCAAAAGGCTATACTCAAAGACAAGGAGTTGACTATGAGGAAACATTTTCTTTAGTTGCAATTTCAAGTGTATAAGGATATTGCTAGCCATAGCAGCATGGTATTACTATGAGATATGGCAGATGGATGTAAAGACAGTCTTTCTTAATAGTGATATTAAGGAAGAGATTTACATGTCTAAACCTGAAGGGTTTACATCTATCGGAAGTGAGCATATGATATGCAATCTTCAGAAATCTATTTATGGTCTAAAGCAGACATCTAGAAGTTGGAACCTTAGATTCGATGGTACAATCAAAGAGTTTGGTTTTACTAAGAATCCTGAGGAACCCTGTGTGTATAAGAAGGTTAGTGGGAGTGCTGTGACATTCCTGATACTGTATGTTGATGACATTCTACTCATTGAGAATGATGTAGAGATGTTGCAATCAACTAAAATATGGTTAGCGAGTAAGTTCTCGATGCAGTACTTGGGTGAAGCATCTTTTGTATTAGGTATACAGATCTAAAGAGATAGATCAAGAATATTTCTTGGTCTCACCCAGTCCACATACATTTACACCATCGTTAAGCGATTCTCGATTGATGAGTTCAAGAGAGGACATCTACCAATGTGTCATGGCGTGTCCCTATCCAAGTCTATGTCTCCCAAGATCGATGAAGAGATATCGGCGATGAAAAGAATTCCTTATGCATCTGCAATTGGTAGTATCATGTATGGGATGATATCTACACATCCTAACGTGGCTTTTGCACTAAGTGTAGTGAGTAGATATCAATTGAACACTGGTCTTCCACACTGGAAAGCTGTGAAAGACATACTCAAGTATTTGAGAAGGACCAATAAGTTGTTCTTGGTCTATGGAGGTGGAGAATTGAAATTGGAAGGCTATATTGACTCTAGATTCCAAAGTGATATCGATGAATCAAAGTCAACCTCTGGGTTCGTATTTATGCTCAATGGTGCTGCTTTCTCTTGGAAGAGTTCCAAGCAAGACAGTACTGTGGATTCCACCACTGAGACCGAATACATTGCTGCATCAGCTACAGCAAAGGAAGCTGCTTGGTTAAGGAATTTTGTGCAAAAGTTGGGCATCATTCCTAATGGAGTTGCTCCAGTCCCGGTGTTTTGCGACAACACGGGAGCCATTGCTCAGGAAAAGGAGCCAAGATCTCATCAGAAATCCAAACATGTATTGAGAAAGTACCAAATCATCCAAGAGATTGTGGAAAGAGGAGAAGTGTCGATTGACAAAGTCGACTCCACAGATAATGTTGCTGATCCACTAACTAAGCCTTTACCTGGACCATTATTCGAGAAGCATCGTGAATCGATGGATTTGAAGCATATGGTTAGTTGGCTCTAGTGCAAGTGGAAGATTGTTAGAGTAGGTGTTCGTCGAGCCAAGTGTTGGCCGAGTGTTCACATTGAAACTCTATGTATAAACAATATTTATTTTAATAATATTTGAAATTATTGTTTTGGCATATTTTTATCTATACATTCATGCTTATTGCATAGATAAAGTCTTCAAATATACAAATAGTAGAAAGAATATGATATGCTCATATGATGAGTATCATTAAACTCATATTTGGAATATTGTATATTCTAAACAGTTCCTAGTCGATTCAACCGCCACTAAGAAGGATAAAGGTCTCTCGAGTTTGAGACTAGTATCTGCGATGTGAGTTCCATTTTTCATTGGTAGAGGACATTGTGATGTCCGAGCATGCAGATAGGTGCTCTTTGTAGAGCGCACTGAACAACCCTCCATAAAGGACTTTCCAAGTGGTTCTCACTTATCGAGTGGAAACGTCCTAGTTTATGGTATTACACCATTAGTCCTTATGACCCGAGACAACATTGTGACTATATATATATTCTAGCATTGCACTTTGACTTGTTTACCGACTCATATGGGGTCATCAGGTGGCAAGGTTGGGTGTTTTGTCGAAACATATAAGAGTCTATGCATTGTAATATGGGATTCACTGCTTACCTTCGGGTATGGATATCCTATGAGATCTCATGTGTATATAGTGTGAAATCTCTGATCAGACTGTTGGTGGTAATTAAGAAAGGGGTTTCTTAGATTACATAAAGGATGCAACTATGACATGACACATAGTATCGATTCTTTGACAAATCTCGATATACCAATGGTTGTCAAGTCGATCGTGATATATGAGATGAAGGGATCGTACTGTACGCTAACCATAATGGAATGGTTCTTGCAGGCACTATCATTTGATACCCAGGGAATCATGTAAGCAATGCTGGTAGGTGTTTAACATGATTTTTTGGGTACTATCAGACTTGAGTTCTGACTTTCTTATTATCAAGGAGTTGATAAGTAGGAATGGAGCAACTGGGGTATGTTCATATAAGGACATGTTTAGTCCCAATTCACATAGAGATGTGAACCCACTGCTAATTGTATCATTGAACCATTGAGGATCACACAAGTGCCAGCTTTCTAGATCACGTTGAGAATAAAAATAGTTCAATGTGTTGATTGGCTTATAAAAGAGTTTATAAGTGCAGAGAAAAATAGAAGTATGACTTCTATAAGAGAATTATGGAGAATGTAATTGTTAATTTGTGGAAGTGTTCCTAAATTAAAAGTTGACCCAAATACTTAATGTTTTTGGAAATTGTGATTTTCATAAACATTTTTATGGACTTAATTAAATTAATTTAAGAGATGAATTAAATAAACACTAGTGGACCTAGTAGAGTCCAAACAATTAAATTAATTCAAGTGTTGAATTAATTAAATAACATTGGGTCTTGTAGAGCTCAAATGAAAATAATTATTTAACTAGTGGGCTTGAATAAATTCAAGTAAGATTTAATTGATTTCAAATATGTTTGAGATATTAAAATATTTGTCCATGGGCCTTGTCCATGTTTTTTGACCTAAACACATGCATGGGGAGGTGAAGAGTTGGGAGACAACTATTTCAATAAACAAGGTATGTCTCTCTCATGCACTTTAACTTTTTCAAGCACCAAGAAAATTTCTCCCCTTCTCTCCAAGCAAGGTGGCCGAAACCTCACCCCAAAATTCTCTCAATTTTTTCTTCTTCATTTTGATGATGAGAGCATAAACCTCTCAAAGAAAAATACTCCACTTTTTCTAGTGCAATTGTAGAGTGGATCTTTGAAGCTAGTGGAGGACCTAATTTGAAGGAAAGAATCCTCTTGAGAAAGGTGTGCTCTTGGAAGCTTGTAGATTGGGTCAACCTTCAAGAGCTAAGTTGTTTATAACTTAGTTGGAGCCAATTATCGATTATTGTGATTGATAGGTAAAACCCTAAACACACTATGTATGATTTTGTGTTTGTATTTGCTACACACCTAGTGGGGTGCTCGGTTTTGTTACTTGAAAATATGATTTTTAAAACTTTCGTTGCGCATTCCGGGCACCCGTAACCGATCTCCTTTCATATGATGACACGTTTTTGAAGAATGGGAGTTGGTTGTGACTAATATGATTATACGAGATATTATGAGCTTAGGCCAAAGCTCAGTGGACGGGTAATGTTGTCGTTGATGTCCCCGCCGTCGGGTACCGCGGTTATATTAGATGGATCCATCGAATAGAGCTGATACGAAAATCACAACTAATGAACTGAATTAAATTAAAAGAAAATGTATACGTATATGATGATATGATGAGACATGTTTTTGTTAGAGTAGGTGCCCAGCAAGCCAACTTGTGGCTCGGGTTTTTATTGACACTAATGTAAAACATTCTTTATTTTAATAATATTTTACGATTTCATTCGATTATGGCATTATACTTTATCTGTATACACATGCAAGCTGCATTGATAAAGTCCTTGAATATACAATAGGTACCATGAGGTCCGCGTCGCAACGTAAGATCATGAAACTCATTAGGAAGTGTACCGTATATTCTAAACAGGTTCCTAGTCGATTCAGCCGCCTAAAACAAGGATAAAGCTCGCTCGAGCTTGAGACTAGCATTTGTGGTGTAAACGCCATGTTTCATTGGCAAGGGCATGGAGATGTCCATTCACACAAATGAGTGATCATATGATGATGCACTGAACAACCCTCACTCGGACTGTCCAAGTGGTTCTCACTTATCGAGTAGAATAGTCCACAGTTATGGTTGTACACCATTAGTCCTTTGACCCGGGACAATGTAGGCGCTATACGTACTAGCATGCACTTTGATCCGTTTACCGACTCCATCGAGGGTCATCAGGTGGCGAGGTTGGGTGTAGTTTCGAAATAAGTAGGAGCAAATGCATTGTAGTCGGGGATTCACCGTTCGCCTACGGGTGAAGATATCCTATGTGATCTGATGAGTTAATAGTGAAAGGAGTCTCTGGTTAGAGCAAGAAATGTGCTTTAGGGAAAGGTGTTTTCCTAGTTGCACATACCATGAAACTATAAGTACTCAAAGATAAATCGCATCGTTATCGAATTCATATGCAACTCTCGATATACCAATGGTTGCGGATTCGATCGGGATATATGTGTTGAAGAGACCGTACTGTAAGCTAACCATGACTAAAGGTTCTTGCAGGCACTATCAGTGATACCTAGGGGATCATGGGGCGATGCTATTAGACGTTCTTACCATGATCCAATGGGTGCAATCAGAAATGAGTTCTAACATTCTAGATCAAGGAGTTGATGAAAAGGATGGGGTTAACTAGGGTAAACCCGAATAAGAATAAATGTTATTCTGAATCACATGGAGATGTGAACCCACAGCTAGCTGTATCCCTGAACCATTGAGGGTCACACGACTATCATTCTGTGTTCCCGTTGAGATAGTCAAATTTCAAAGAGTTGGAATTTGGCGACTATAGTTTGATGGAGATTAAACATGAAGCTTATAAATGAGTTTATGAGCTGATTCCACAGGATAGAAGAAGTGGAAGTTAGCATGATTGCTAAATAAGGAAGGATAGTGGAACTGCCTGTTTTGTGAAGGAGTTCATTAAAACTTGCAGCTGCCCAATATGGTAAGTGAAAATTTGGATCTTCGAAATTTTCGATTTTCATTATGTGAACAAGATTTGTATCCTTGGTACATCGACGCTCTCGGATCGGCGATCGGAGTTATAATGAGTTCGGAATCATTTTTTTGGTGAATTTTGAATTTACTAATTAAATGATTCTCCTAGTAGTGGTGACTACTAACATGCACAAATTCTCATAAATATTCTAGAGGAGTCTAGAATTAAATTAACCAAGGAGTTAGTTTATAAATTAAATAATTATTATTTAATTTAACATACATATACATGTATATATTTTATATGGTGATATAAAATATGTGTATATGATATTATTATGTCATGTATTATTAAATGTTAATAAGTATATTATATATTAATTATATTGGAGTTTAAATATAATGAAATTAATAGAGTCCTTGTGGGAGAGGGACTCCTAATTAGATTAGGAGTCTCACTCTATAAATACACCATAAGAAGGCATAATTCAATAGAGATTTTGTTTCATAAAATCCACAAAATTCCTTCCCCAGTTGCATACACATATCTCGGCCACCATCTTGAAATTTGGAAGAAAATTTTTGGTCAAAAACAAATTAGATTTGCTTAATTATGGATTAAGAATCTATAATATTTTTTTATGATTCATGAAGAATTAATTAACATAAAAACCATGATTTTGATTCATGGAGCTCTCGGCCATACTTTAAAAAAGATTTGGGAAAATTTCGGCCATGTGATCCCTTTTTCCACCGCCGCACCGCTTCGTCTCTAGATTTTGGAAATTCGGAGGCTCCAGTTTCAACGAAAAAATCGTTTGGATTTTCTAGTGAAACCAAGCGAGGAACACAATCTTCGATCGTGGACCTAATTTGGCGATCAAAGGAGGCAAGCCGTTCATAGGGAATTACAAGAAGTGCTATATCCGCCTAAACACCGGAATAGTTTGGAGTCCAGCATAATAAACGCAAAAGTATAATTCTAAACGCCCTATGTATGTTTTGAACACACGACGCCCAAGAACAAAATTTTTAAACTTCCGCTGCGTCTTGGGTGCGAGAATACGATGTCCCAACAGTTTTGACACGTTATGCTATTTTACAACATGTTTACGTTTATGCTTTTATGTCCATGAGATGTATTTTATTACGTTATTTTCACTGCTGTGTGCTATGTATTGTAGTTGTTATATCTGAAAGGGATCGATTTTAGGTGTTCGAAATCGCAACGGAAGCACAAAATTGTTTTCTAAACATGAAAATCGAAATTTTTCAAGGAAAAATTTGAACACCATTGTACTAGTGTGTAACATATACTAAACACCTTTGTCATACATAGGGTGTTAAGAAATTTTACCTGTCAACCTCTTGAGGTTGATGATGGCTCCAACTAAAGTGTAAACACTTTAGCTCTTGTATGGTAGACAATCTTCAAGCCTCCCTTTGAACACTCCTTGCTCAAAATCAAGCCCACCACTTGCAAGCTAGAACCTCCTTACACTTGCAATAGAAAATGTAAGGATTTTTCTTTGAGATGTATTTTGTTTTCAACAACTTGAAGAATAAAATGAGAGAAGAATTTTTGGAGAGAATTGGTGTGAATTTTTCGGCCAAGAGGATGTAATGGGAGAGTGAAGTGTTGTCTTGGTGCTTGAAAAAGTTGAGACTACTTTTTGCATGCCTTGCAATATTTTAATCAAAAGTATTCCACGCCTCTTCATCTCCCAAGCATGCAAAACCTAAAGGGCTTGTAACATTTACAAAGGGCCCATGGACTTTTAATTTAAATTGTCTCAAACACATTTGAGCCTAATTATTCCTTACTTGATTTTACTCAAGCCCACTAGTTTAATAATTATTTCCAATTGGGCTGTACAAGGCCCAATGTTATTTAATTAATTCAACACTTGAATTAAATTTATTATTTGGACTCTACTAGGCCCACTAGTGTTTAATTAATTCAACACTTGAATTAATTTAATTTAGTCCATAATAATGCTTATGAAAATCACAATTTTCAAATACATTATTCACTTGGCCTACTTTTAATTTAGGAACACATTCATAAATTATAAAATTACATTTCTCTCATAGAAGTTTTACTTCTATTTTTCTTTACGCTTATAAACTCATTTATAAGCCGTTCAACACATTGAACTATTTTAACTTCTCAACGAGATCTAGAAAGCTAGCACTTGTGTGGCCCTCAACGGTTCACTGATACAACTAGCCGTGGGTTCACATCTCCATGTGATTCTGACTAAACATGTCCTTATACGAGCATACCCCAATTGCTCCATTCTTAATTATCAACTCCTTGATAACAAGAATGTCAGAACTCAAGTCTGATAGTACCCAACCAATCATGTTAAACGCCTAGCAGCATCGCTTACATGATTCCCTAGGTATCAAATGATAGTGCCTGCAAGAACCATTCAATTATGGTTAGCGTACAGTACGGTCCCTTCAACTCATATATCCCGACCGATTCGACATCCATTGGTTTATCGAGAGTTGTCAATGAATCGATACTATGTGTCATGTCGTAGTTGCATCGATGGTGTAATCTAAGAACCCCCTTTCTTAATTACCACCATACTCTGATCAGAGATTTCAAACTACACATACATGAGAACACATAGGATATCCATACCCGAAGGTAAGCGGTGAATCCCCGGCTACAATGCATCGACTCCTATATGTTTCGACAGAACACCCAACCTTGCCACCTGATGACCCCTTAAGAGTCGGTAAACAAGTCAAAGTGTAATTCTAGCACATAGAGTCTCAATGTTGTTTCGAGTCATAAGGACTAATGGTGTACAACAATAAACTAGGACTTTTCCACTCGATAAGTGAGAACCACTTGGAAAGTCCTTTATGGAGGGTTGTTCAGTGCACTCTACAAGGAGCACCTATCTGCATGCTCGGACATCAAAATGTCCCCTACCAATGAAACATTGTACTCACATCGCAGATACTAGTCTCGAACTCGAGCGGCCTATATCCTTCTTAGTGGCGGCTGAATCGACTAGGAACCGTTTAGAATATACAGTATTACAAATATGAGTTTCATGATACTCATCATATGAGCATCTCATATTCTTTCTACTATTTGTATATTCAAGGGCTTTATCTATGCAACTAGCATGGGTATAAGATAAAGAAGGGCCAAAATAATAATTTCAAATATTATTAAAATAAAGACTGTTCATACATAGAGTTTAAACATAAACCATCGGCCAACACTTGGCTCGACGGGCACCTACTCTAACAATCTCCCACTTGCACTAGAGCCAACTACCCATATGCTTCAAACCCATCGATTCGCAATGCTTCTCGAATAATGGTCCAGGTAAAGGCTTAGTTAGCGGATCAGCAACATTATCTGTGGAGCTAACTTTGTCAATCATGACATCTCCTCTTTCCACGATCTCTTTAAGGATGTGGTACTTTCTCAATACGTGTTTGGACTTTTGATGAGACCTCGGCTCCTTTGCTTGAGCAATGGCTCCCGTGTTGTCACAAAACACTTGGACAGGAGCAACACCATTAGGAATGACGCCCAACTCTTGGACGAAATTCTTTATCCAATCAGCCTCCTTTGCTGCAGCTGATGCAGCAATATATTCTGCCTCAGTGGTGGAATCCGCAGTACTGTCTTGCTTGGACCTCTTCCAAGAGACAGCAGCACCATTGAGCATGAATATGAATCCAGAGGTTGACTTTGAGTCATCGATATCGATTTGGAAGCTAGAGTCGGTGTAGCCTTCCAATTTCAGTTCTCCACCCCCATAGACCAAGAACAACTTATTGGTCCTTCTCAAATACTTGAGGATGTCTTTCACAGCTTTCCAGTGTGGAAGACCAGGGTTGGATTGATATCTACTACCTACACTTAGTGCAAAAGCCACGTCAAGAAGTGTAGATATCATCCCATACATGATGCTACCAATCGCAGATGCATAAGGAATGCTTGTCATCGCCGCTATGTCTGCATCAGTCTTGGGAGACATAGACTTGGATAGGGACACGACATGACACATTGGTAGATGTCCTATCTTGGACTCATCCATCGAGAACCGCTTCACGATGGTATCAATGTATGTGGACTGGGTGAGACCAAGAAATCTTTTTGATCTATCTCTATAGATCTGTATTCCCAATACAAAAGATGCTTCACCCAAGTCCTGCATCGAGAACTTACTTGCTAACCATATCTTAGTTGATTGCAACATCCCTACATCATTTCCAATGAGTAGAATGTCATCAACATAAAGCACAAGGAATGTCACAGCACTCCCACTGACCTTATTATACACACAGGGTTCCTCAGGATTCTTAGCAAAACCAAACTCTTTTATTGTACTATCGAATCTGAGGTTCGAACTCCTAGATGCCTGCTTTAGACCATAAATAGATCTTTGAAGTTTGCATACCATATGCTCACTTCCGATAGATGTAAACCCTTCGGGTTGAGACATGTAAATCTCTTCCTTAATATCCCCATTAAGAAAGGCTGTCTTAACATCCATCTGCCATATCTCATAGTCATACCATGCAGCTATGGCTAGCAAGATCCTTATGGACTTGAACATTGCAACTGGAGAAAAGGTTTCCTCAAAGTCAACTCCTTGTCTTTGAGTATATCCTTTTGCCACCAATCGCGCCTTGAAGGTCAATACATTCCCATCCGTCCCAAGTTTCCTCTTGTAAATCCATTTACACCCTATGGGAACAATTCCCTCAGGTGAATCCACGAGATTCCACACTTGGTTCGAATGCATGGAATTCATCTCAGATTCCATCGCTTCAAGCCATTTGGATGAATCGGCATCAGATAACGCTTCTTTGAAGGTCCTTGGATCACATCCATGGTTAGACTCATCATGGCCCTCTTCAAGAAGCAGACCATACCTCATAGGTGGTTTCTAGACTCTCTCGGATCTTCTAGGAGCTTGTATCTCCTCTCTTGGCACTTCGGGTGTGGGTTCTATAATTGTGGGTGTCTCTCGAACCTCTTCGAGTTCTATCATCTCGCCTTTTCTATCCAATAGAAATTCCTTTTCCAAAAAGGTTGCATTCCTAGAAACAAACACCTTTGTTTCTTGGGGATGATAGAAATAATATCCAACTGAATTCCTTGGATATCCCACAAAGTAACATAAAATGGATGGACTATCCAATTTATCTCCCACTACCTGCTTCACATAAGCAGGACACCCCCATATTCTAAGATAAGAATATTTTGGAGGCTTACCCATCCATATCTCATATGGAGTCTTATCAACTGCCTTTGAATGGACATTGTTCAACAACAGTGCCGTTGTCTCAAGCGCATATCCCCAAAAGGATGGCGGCAACTCCGTGAACCCCATCATAGACCGAACCATGTCCATCAAAGTCCGGTTACGACGCTCCGAAACACCATTCAGCTGCGGTGTAGCGGGCGGAGTCCACTGCGAGAGAATCCCATTCTCCCTAAGATACTCTTGGAACTCGGCACTCAAGTACTCACCACCTCGATCCGATCGAAGTGTCTTGATGCTTCGTCCCAACTGTTTCTCTACTTCACTTCTGAATTCTTTGAATCTTTCAAAGGCTTCAGACTTGTATTTCATCAAATACACATACCCATACCTCGAAAAGTCATCGGTAAAGGTGATGAAGTAGGCATGTCCATGCTTAGTGGTGATGCTAAGCGGACCGCACACATCGGTATGGATCAAATCCAATAACCCTTTGCCTCGCTCCACATGGCCCTTAAAGCGAATTTTGGTCATCTTTCCTTTTAGACAGGATTCACAAGTCGTGAGAGCATTAATACCAGACATATCAAACATGCCCACTCCCACTAGCTTGTTCATCCTTCTTAGGGAAATTTGTCTTATTCGAGCTTGCCATAATTGTGCCATATTAAGAGTATCTTGTTTGCGCTTGTTTGTTGTTGTTATCGCTTGGACATTGTTTAGTGGAATATCTTTCAATTTTAAGTTATAGAAATCGTTTTCAAGTTCTCCGGTACCAATTAAACATTCATTCTTGTAAATGTTACAAACACCTTTGCTAAATAAACAAGAGAATCCATCTTTGTCCAACATAGAAATGGAAATAATGTTTTTCACCAAGTCTGGTACAAACAAAACATCTCTTAACATCAACTTAAAAACATTGTTCAAAATTAAAGAAACATCTCCAACAGCTTTGGCAGCAACTCTTGCCCCATTGCCCATCCTCAAGAAGGTCTCACCTTCCCTGAGCCTCCTACTTCTTCCCATCGCCTGCAAATCATTACAGAGATGTGAGCCACATCCGGTATCCAATACCCAAGAAGTAGAGTTAATTGAAATGTTTACTTCAATATAGAACATACCGTTTCCAGAACTTTTCTGGGCCAGATATTCCCTGCAATTACGCCTCCAATGTCCAGGCTTCTTGCAGTGATGACAGATGTCAACAGTCTTGTCAGCCTTCACTGGTGTGGCTGCCACTACAGGACCCGGAGTCTGCCTCTTCAAGGGCACGCTCTTCTTGGGACGTTGGAAAGAACGCTTCTTTCCCTTCCCAGGTGGACTGGTCTTCGTACCAGATGAAGAGCCCACAAAAAGAACCGGCTTCTCTTTCTTGATAGTGGACTCAAAAGTCACAAGCATGTTTACCAACTCCTCAAGGGTAGGCTCCATCTTGTTCATGATGAAGTTCACCACAAAAGAATCAAATGAGCTAGGCAATGACAATAGCAACACGTCGGTGGTCAACTCCGAAGGCAAAATCAGATCCATGCCAACGAGCTTATCCACGAGCCCAATCATCTTTAGGCCATGCTCATGGACCGAGGCCCCGTCTCGCATGCGCAAAGTGATTAGCTCCTTGACGGTAGCATGCCTAAGAGGTCGAGTTTGCTCATCAAAGAGCTCCTTGAGGTGCAAATGAATGTCAGCAGCACTCTTTGCATCCTCAAAACGCCTCTGCAGCTCATCATTCATAGAAGCCTGCATATAACACCTAGCCTTCAAGTCATGGTCACACCATTCCTTGTAGGTCTGCAATTCCTCAGGAGCGCAGCCAGTCGGAGCCTCAGCAGGGGGCGACTCAGTCAGTGTATATGCAATCTTTTCCGAGTTGAAGACGATCTTTAGGTTTCTTAGCCAAGTGAGATAATTAGGTCCGGTTAATACGTGTTTTTCGAGTATGGCAGAAAGCGGATTGCGAATTGAAGACATTGTCAAATTTTGTACTGAAAAGTAAAACAGATAAATGTTAATGACTATTTTAAAATATTTAGTAAGATATAAAGTATGGACTTTTACTTTATAAATTTTCGCTCCCACTGTTTTGACATTTTCACTACCCTCTAGTGAAAACGGGAAACACCTTTCCTCAGTAGGTACGTAAGGTCCAATTAG